>NC_053026.1:224638645-224748270 GCF_003073215.2 Triticum urartu
CGGCTTGCTCACCAGGGGACTGGATGCATGTCTGCAATCCGGTCACCTCTTTTTCATCGCCCCACGACAGGCCCGTCTCTTTCCAGGACGTGAGCCGCGTGGGGGGTCCAGATCGGAACTCGGCGGCTGCGATCCATTTCGGATCGCGCGGCTCGGTGATGTAAATCCACCATGATTGCCACCCCTTCAGGGTCTCCATGAAGGAGCCCTCGACCCATAGGACGTTGGCCATCTTGCCCGCCATGGCGCCTTCGCACTCCGCCTGGCTGCCGCGCACCACCTTGGGCTTGACGTTGAAGGTCTTGAGCCAGAGGCCGAAATGGGGGCGGATGCGGAGGAAAGCCTCGCACGTGATGATAAACGCCGAGATGTTGAGGACGAAGTTCGGGGCCAGATCGTGGAAATCCAGGCCATAGTAGAACATGAGCCCCCGGACAAATGGGTGGAGTGGGAAACCCAGTCCGCGGAGGAAGTGGGGAAGGAATACTACCCTCTCATGGGGCCTTGGGGTGGGGAGAAGCTGCCCTTCCTCGGGAAGCCGGTGTACGATGTCCTTGGACAAGTATCCGGCCTTCCTTAGCTTTTTGACATGGCCCTCCGTGACGGAGGAGACCATCCACTTGCCTCCCGCTCCGGACATTGCTGGAGGAGGTTGAGGTAGGAAGTGCGGGCTTGGGCGCTGGAGCTCGAGTGCGCAGGAAATGGATAGGCAAAGGAGGAAGAAGGCGTAGGTAAAAAGGTGGATCCTTATCCCCTTATATGGGCGGATGCGGTTATGCGTCCCCACCAGCCTAGTAAAACTCGCTTGCCTCCCAAGCGCCGTGATAAATGGTGCAGTTGGGTTACCCACGTCCGTATTGATGAGAATCCCGTAAAAGGGGGGACACGATCTCTGCCTTGACAAGACGTGCCAAGGAAACTGCCTCGCTAAACATGCTGAGGTGGAAAAGTAAAAACGATTCGAGTAAAGGACTTGGCCGTAGTGTGGTGTCACGCTGCGGAATACGTCAGCAGATTAGATTTGTGTTGATATTATTCTCTCTATGGCAATATGTGGAAACTTATTTTGCAGATCCGGACACTATCCTTGGTGTTTAAAATCTTCTTGAAGGACTTGGAGGAGGAACCCGCCTTGCAATGCCGAAGACAATCCGCATGCTGGACTCATCGTCATTGAAGCCAGGTTCAGGGGCTACTGAGGGAGTCCTGGATTAGGGGGTGTTCGGGTAGCCGGACTATACCTTCAGCCGGACTCCAGGACTATGAAGATACAAGATTGAATACTTCGTCCCGTGTCCGGATGGGACTTTTCTTGGCGTGGAAGGCAAGCTTGGCGATGCGGATATTCAAGATCTCCTACCATTGTAACCGACTCTGTGTAACCCTAACCCTATCCGGTGCCTATATAAACCAGAGGGTTCTAGTCCATAGGACAACTTCATCATACAACAATCATACCATAGGCTAGCTTCTAGGGTTTAGCCTCCATGATCTCGTGGTAGATCTACTCTTGTACTACCCATATCATCAATATTAATCAAGCAGGAGTAGGGTTTTACCTCCATCGAGAGGGACTGAACCTGGGTAAAAACATTGTGTCCCTTGTCTCCTGTTACCATCCGCCTAGACGCACAGTTCGGGGCCCCCTACCCGAGATCCGCCGGTTTTGACACCGACAGGTCCTTATAGTGAGCTAATAAGACAAGCTACTCCTCATTGTCGGAGATATCAATGACGATTGGCTCCTTAGACATGGAAGAGGGTGAGGCCTGCGCATCGTTGGTGCCCTCGTTGTAGTGGTGAGTTGCCTGAGCCGCTCCGGGCATCAACCTTTTGGCTCTCGAGATGAGGTAAGCACGTGCATGCTGAGAAAATACCTCGTAGTCTTCATCGAATGCACCGACAATGGCCTCGAGAAAACGCCACGAACTATCATTTAAAGCAGCCAACCGTGTCGCGGCGTCGGCGCGTGAGGCGTCAACGGTGGCCTCGACGACGAGGTGCTCCTCCAAGATCTGGGGGTCGGCACGAATGACAGCCATCGCGACCTCATCCGCGCGTGCAGCCGCAATTTGCTTCTCCACTGCCAAATGCTCCTTGAGGTCCTGGCTATACTGTGTGCACCATGGCTTAGGCCAGCGCTTATTTGGTGGAGGGGTCGGTGATTTGGGTGGAAGGTGTCACGCTCGCACCGGCGGTCGGGGCATGTGGGATGTGGAAGGAGGAGGATGGGGGTCGGGTGTGGATTACCTGGCTGGATAGGCGAGGCCGAGCAGCGTGAAGGAGGGTCGCCGGCGAGGAGGCGGCGGCGCTGCAAGCAAGGAGTGAAGGTTTCAACTTGGAAAGGAAGGCGGAAATAGGGGAAATGTGGATTTTGGTAAGGGTGTCAAATTTCAGGTTTTGGCAAAACCCTTGAGGTTCGAACACTGGGGTGCGCACGAAGATCTCTCCCCCTCTCTAGCTTGCACACTCTACGATCTCATGGCCTAGCTCGACAAACCCGAAGAACACGAGACACAAGATTTATACTGGTTTGGGCCACCGTTGTGGTGTAATACCCTACTCAAGTGTGGTGTGGTAGATTGCCTCTTGGGCTGAGGATGAACAGTTACAAGGAAAGAACAGCCTCGCGAGGAGAGGTGTTCTTGTGCTTAGCGAACTTGAGTGGCTGGGGTGGCTAGTCCTATTTATAGAGGCCCTGGTCCTCTTCCAAAATATTGAGTGGGAATGGATCCCACAACGGCAAAATTCGAAGGGAGACAGCTAGTACAAGCTATCCTGACAAAAGTAGTCTTCGCCTACCAAAGGCTCTGGTGGTGACGCCGTCTTGGGCTCCATGGTGACCTCTGTCCTGCCGTCCTGCTGGTCCTGGTCTTCTTGCAACGATATGGAAACCTTCTCCTGACATTTCGGGACTCCTCGTCTGCGCTTGCCCCTTTAGCACCAAAGAGGAAACGAGGACACTGCGCGCTAGCGACCGCCTGGCTGCAGTCGTCACGGCTTGTGTCACAGAAACCTCATGAGGCGCCCCTTGCCTTGATCTCTCCGCCCCTCGCGAGCCAGCCTACTGAGGCCGCCCCTGAGGAGGTCTTGCGTTGTCCGCCTCACGAGGGTCTTCAATGTTTGCTGGTGAAGATGGGTCATATAGGGCCGCTGGTGGAACCACGCTGCGGGCTGCAGGCAGGTAAGTCTAGGGACCCTCGTTCCTAGAATGCCGACAAAGGGGGGAGGGGCGGGGAGGTAGATATTTCCGCGGAAGACAAAATTTTGGAATCGCTTCAGGCAAAAAACTGGCGCACAAAGTGTCATCAGACACAGTCCTTTATTCAAAGCGGGTTGTGGACTGTAGCCGTCGCACCTTCTCGCATAAGCCGTATGAGTACTATACTCCGACGGTGCTCCAAGATATTTTGTGATGCATCTCACGCAGTTGGTTATAATAAACTGTGTGGGATCTACTTGATTTTTCCTCATGATTTGAATTACATAATGGGGTTACAGTGGCCATGGACGGTGTTTGAATTGCTAGACCTTTTATCTGTAGTGTTCATGCAACTATATGTGTGTCATAAAAGAATTGGAATTATTCAAGGTTTGTTTGGACATTTTTATGCATTAACTGAGTTTTTAATGCATTTATGTGCATAATTCAAATTTGAACTACATGCACATGCTTCTCACAAACCGGAGCTTCTCACAACAAGGATGATGGTTTCGGTAGGGAATGTCCCACCTTTGGGGACGAAACGATATCCATGCCTCTTATTGCTTCCAAAAATTTTCTTGTGTCAACATAGAACAACAGGAGTGTTGTGTCAATTTTTGTGATTTTTTGGGGTTGGTTTGGACATTTTTATGCATTAACTGAGTTTTTACTGCATTTATGTGTATAATTCAAATTTGAACTACATGCACATGCTCCAGTGCATATAAATTGGTTGACAAATCAAATATGTGTCTTGGGGTGCATGCTTAGGTCCCATGCAAGAAATGGGAATGAATTTCAAACACCGGGGCACCATTGATTGCCGAAAAAACGTTGAGAAGCCTAGTTTTTAAATTCTAGTAAATCCAAAACTCGTCTGAATTTCATGAAACTTGGCATGCTATCATGGAGCGGCATCAACATGCCGGGGTAAATTTGTTTGTCAAATTTGGGGCAGGTTTGGGTATATACTTCTCACAAACCGGAGCTTCCCACAACAAGCATGATGGTTTCGGTAGGGAACGTCCCACCTTTGGGGACAAAACGATATCCATTGCGTCTTATTGCTGTCAAAATTTTCGTGTCAACATAGAACAATAGGAGTGTTGTTTCAATATTTGTGATTTTTCGGGGTTCATTTGGACATTTTTATGCATTAAATGAGTTTTCAATGCATTTTTGTGCATAATTCAAATTTGAACTACATGCACATGCTCCAGTGCATATAAATTGGTTGAAAAATCAAATCTGTGTCCTTGGGTGCATGCTCAGGTCCCATGTAAGAAATGGGAATGAATTTCAAACACCAAGGCACCGTTGATTGCTGGCAAAACATTGAGATGCCTGGTTTTTAAATTCTAGTAAATCCAAAACTCATCTGAAACTCATGAAACTTGCATGCTATCATGGAGCGGCATCAACATGCCGTGGTAACAATTTTGTCCCGTTTGGGGCAGGTTTGGGTGTATGCTTCTCACAAACCAGAGCTTCTCACAACAAGGGTGATGGTTTCGGTAGGGAACGTCCCACCATTGGGGACGAAATGATATCCATGCCTCTTATTGTTTCCAAAATTTTTCTCGTGTCAAGATAGAACAACAGGAGTGTTGTGTCAATTTTTGTGATTTTTCGGGGTTTGTTTGGACATTTTATGCATTAAGTGAGTTTTTAATGTATTTATGTGCATAATTCAAATTTGAACTACATGCACATGCTCCAGTTCATATAAATTGGTTGAAAAATCAAATCTATGTCCTTGGGCGCATGCTTAGGTCCCATGTAAGAAACGGGAATGAATTTCAAACACTAGCGCACTGTTGATTGCCGACAAAACATTGAGATGCCTGGTTTTAAAATTCTAGTAAATCCAAAACTCGTCTGAAACTCATGAAACTTGGCATGCTATCATGGAGCGGCACCAACATGCCATGGTAAAAACTTTGTCCCGTTTGGGGCAGTTTTGGGTATATGCTTCTCACAAACAGGAGCTTCTCACAACAAGCGTGACGGTTTCTGTAGGGAACGTCCCACCTTTGGGGACGAAACGATATCCATGCCTCTTATTGCTTCAAAAAAATTTCTTGTGTCAACATAGAACAACAAGAGTGTTGTGTCAATTTTTGTGATTTTTTGGGGTTGTTTTGGACATTTTTATTCATTAACTGAGTTTCTAATGCATTTATGTGTATAATTCAAATTTGAACTACATGCACATGCTCCAGTGCATATAAATTGGTTGACAAATCAAATATGTGTCCTTGGGTGCATGCTTAGGTCCCATGCAAGAAAAGGGAATGAATTTCGAACACCGGGGCATTGTTGATTGCTGACAAAACATTGAGATGCCTAGTTTTTAAATTTTAGTAATTCCAAAACTCGTCTGAAACTCATGAAATTTGGCATGCTATCAAGGAGCGGCATCAACATGTCATGGTAAAAAATTTCTCCCATTTGGGGCAGGTTTGTGTATATGCTTCTTACAAACGAGAGCTTCTCACAACAAGCATGATGGTTTCGGTAGGGAACATCCCACCAGTGGGGACGAAACGATATCCATGCCTCTTATTGCTTCCAAAATTTTTCTCGTGTCAACATAGAACAACAGGAGTGTTGTGTCAATTTTTGTGATTTTTCGGGGTTGGTTTGGACATGTCTATGCATTAAGTGAGTTTTCAATGCATTTATGTGCATAATTCAAATTTGAACTACATGCACATGCTCCAGTGCATATAAATTGGTTGAAAAATCAAATCTGTGTCCTTGGGTGCATGCTTAGGTCCCATGCAAGAAATGGGAATGAATTTCAAACACAAGGGCAACCTTGGTTGCCGGTAAAACATTGAGATGCCTGGTTTTAAATTCTAGTAAATCCAAAACTCGTCTGAAATTCATGAAACTTGGCATGCTATCATGGAGCGGCATCAACATGTCGTTGTAAAAATTTTGTCCCATTTGGGGTAGTTTTGGGTATATGCTTCTCACAAACCAAAGCTTCTCACAACAAGCATGATGGTTTCGGTAGGGAACATCCCAGCTTTGGGGACGGAACGATATCCATTGCCTCTTATTGCTTCCAATTTTTTTTCTCGTGTCAACATAAAACAACAGGAGTGTTGTGTCAATTTTGTGATTTTTCGGGGCCCGTTTGGACATTTTGTTGCATTAGCTGAGTTTTTAATGCATTTATGTGCATAATTCAAATTTGAATTACATGCACATGCTCCAGTGCATATAAATTGGTTGACAAATCAAATATGTGTCCTTGGGTACATGCTTAGGTCCCATGCAAGAAAAGGGAATGAATTTCAAACACCGGGGCACCATAGATTGCCGACAAAACGTTGAGATGCCTAGTTTTTAAATTGTAGTAATTCCAGAACTCGTCTGAAATTTATGAAACTTGGCATGCTATCATCGAGCGGAATTAGCATGCCGTGGTAAAAATTTTGTCCCATTTGGGGCAGGTTTGGGTATATGCTTCTTACAAACCAGAGCTTCTCACGAAAAGCATGATGGTTTCGGTATGGAGCATCCCACCTTTGGGGACGAAACTATATCCATGCCTCTTATTGCTTCCAAAATTTTTCTCGTGTCAACATAGAACAACAGGAGTGTTGTGTCAATTTTTGTGATGTTTCAGGGTAGGTTTGGACTTTTTTATGCATTAAGTGAGTTTTCAATGCATTTATGTGCATAATTCAAATTTGAACTACATGCACATGCTCCAGTGCATATAAATTGGTTGACAAATCGAATATCTGTCCTTGGGTGCATGCTTAGGTCCCATGCAAGAAATGGGAATGAATTTCAAACTCCGGGGCACCATTGATTGCCGACAAAATGTTGAGATGCATGGTTTTTAAATTCTAGTAAATCCAAAACTCGTATGAATTTCATGAAACTTAGCATGCTATCATGGAGCGGCATCAACATGCCGGGGTAAAATTTTTGTCTAATTTGGGGCAGGTTTGTGTATATACTTCTCACAAACCGGAGCTTCTCACAACAAGCATGATGGTTTCGGTAGGGAACGTCCCACCTTTGGGCACGAAACGACATCCATTGCATCTTATTGCTTCCAAAATTTTCTTGTGTCAAGATAGAACAACAGGAGTGTTGTGTCAATTTTTGTGATTTTTTGGGGTTCATTTGGACATTTTTATGCATTAAGTGAGTTTTCAATGCATTTATGTGCATAATTAAAATTTGAACAACATGCACATGCTCCAGTGCATATAAATTGGTTGAAAAATCAAATCTATGTCCTTGGGCGCATGCTTAGGTCCCATGTAAGAAATGGGAATGAATTTCAAACACTAGGGCACCGTTGATTGCTGGCAAAACACTGAGATGCCTGGTTTTTAAATTCTAGTAAATACAAAACTCGTCTGAAACTCATGAAACTTCGCATGCTATCATGGAGCGGCATCAACATGCCATGGTAAAAACTTTGTCCCGTTTGGGGAAGGTTTGGGGATATGCTTCTCACAAACAGGAGCTTCTCACAACAAGCGTGCCGGTTTCGGTAGGGAACGTCCCACCTTTGGGGACGAAACGATATTCGTGCCTCTTATTGCTTCCAAATTTTTTCTCGTGTCAACATAGAACAACAGGAGTGTTGTGTCAATTTTTGTGATTTTTCGGGGTTGGTTTGGACATTTTTATTCATTATGTGAGTTTTCAATGCATTTATGTGCAGAATTCAAATTTGAACTACATGCACATACTCCAGTGCATATAGATTGGTTGAAAAATCAAATTTGTGTCCTTGGGTGCATGCTTAGGTCCCATGCAAGAAATGGGAACGAATTTCAAACACCAGGGCACCGTTGATTGCCGGCAAAACATTGAGATGCCTCGTTTTAAATTCTAGTAAATTCAAAACTCGTCTGAAATTCATGAAACTTGGCATGCTATCATGGAGCGGCATCGACATGCTGTGGTAAATTTATTGTCCCATTTGGGGCAGGTTTGGGTATATGCTTCTCACAAGCCAGAGCTTCTCACAACAAGCATGATGGTTTCGGTAGGGAACATCCCACCTTTGGGGACGAAACGATATCCATTGCCTTTTATTGCTTCCAAATTTTTTCTCGTGTCAACATAGAACAACAGGAGTGTTGTGTCAATTTTTGTGATTTTTCGGGGTTCGTTTGGACATTTTTATTCATTAACTGAGTTTTCAATGCATTTATGTGCATAATTCAAATTTGAACTACATGCACATGCTCAAGTGCATAAAAATTGGTTGAAAAATCAAATACGTGTCTCTTGTGTGCATGCTTAGGTCTCATACAAGAAATGAGAATGAATTTCAAACACCAGGGCACCGTTGATTGCCGGTAAAACTTTGAGATGCCTGGTTTTTAAATTCTAATAAATCCAAAACTCGTTTGAAATTCATGAAATTTGGCATGCTATCAGGAGCGGCATCAACATGTCATGGTAAAAAATTTCTCCCGTTTGGGGCAGGTTTGGGTATATGCTTCTTACAAACGAGAGCTTCTCCCAACAAGCATGATGGTTTCGGTAGGAAGCATCCCACCTTTGGGGACAAAACGATATCCATGCCTCTTATTGCTTCCAAAAATTTTCTCGTGTCAACATAGAACAACAGAAGTGTTGTGTCAATTTTTGTGATTTTTCGGGGTTGGTTTGGACGTTTTTATGCATTAAGTGAGTTTTCAATGCATTTATGTGCATAATTCAAAATTTACCTACATGCACATGCTCCAGTGCATATAAATTGGTTGAAAAATCAAATCTGTGTCCTCGGGTGCATGCTTAGGTCCCATGAAAGAAATGGGAATGAATTTCAAACACCAGGGCACCGTTGATTGCCGGCAAAACATTGAGATGCCTGGTTTTAAATTCTAGTAAATCCAAAACTCGTCTGAAATTCATGAAACTTGGCATGCTATCATGGAGCGGAATCAACATGCCGTGGTAAATTTTTTTCCCATTTGGGGCAGTTTTGGGTATATGCTTCTCACAAACCAGAGCTTCTCACAACAAGCATGATGGTTTCTGTAGGGAACATCCCACCTTTGGGGACGAAATGATATCCATTGCCTCTTATTGCTTCCAATTTTTTTTCTCGTGTCAACATAGAACAACATGAGTGTTGTGTCAATTTTTGTGATTTTTCGGGGCTCGTTTGGACATTTTTATGCATTAACTGAGTTTTTAATGCATGTGTGTGTATAATTCAAATTTGAACTACATGCACATGCTCCAATGCATATAAATTGGTTGACAAATCAAATATGTGTCCTTGGTTGCATGCTTAGGTCCCATGCAAGAAATGGGACTGAATTTCAAACACCAGGGCACCGTTGATTGCCGACAAAACATTGAGATGCCTGGTTTTAAATTCTAGTAATCCAAAACTCGTCTGAATTTCATGAAACTTGGCATGCTATCATGGAGTAGCATCAACATGCCGGGGGAAATTTTTTGTCAAATTTCTGGCAGGTTTGGGTATATACTTCTCACAAACCGGAGCTTCTCACAACAAGCATGATGGTTTCGGTAGGGAAGGTCCCACCTTTGGGGACGAAACGATATCCATTGCCTCTTATTGCTTCCAAAATTTTCTCGTGTCAACATAGAACAACAGGAGTGTTTTGTCAATTTTTGTGATTTTTCGGGGTTCATTTGGACATTTTTATGCATTAAGTGAGTTTTCAATGCATTTATGTGCAGAATTCAAATTTGAACTACATGCACATGCTCCAGTGCATATAAATTGGTTAAAAAATCAAATTTGTGTCCTTGGGTGCATGCTTAGGTCCCATGCAAGAAATGGGAATGAATTTCAAACACCAGGGCACCGTTGATTGCCGGCAAAACATTGAGATGCCTGGTTTTAAATTCTAGTAAATCCAAAACTTGTCTGAAATTCATGAAACTTGGCATGCTATCATGGAGCGCCATCAACATCCGTGGTAAATGTTTTGTCCCATTTGGGGCAGGTTTGGGTATATGCTTCTCACAAACCAGAGCTTCTCACAACAAGCATGATGATTTCGGTAGGGAACGTCCCACCTTTGGGGATGAACAATATCCATTGCCTTTTATTGCTTCCAATTTTTTTCTCGTGTCAACATAGAACAACAGGAGTGTTGTGTCAATTTTTGTGATTTTTCAGGGTTCGTTTGGACATTTTTATTAATTAACCGAGTTTTCAATGCATTTATGTGCATAATTCAAATTTGAACTACATGCACATGCTCCAGTGCATAAAATATGGTTGAAAAATCAAATCTCTGTCCTTTGATGCATGCGTAGGTGCCATGCAAGAAAAAGGAATGAATTTCAAACACTAGGGCACCATTGATTGCTGACAAAATGTTGAGATGCCTGGTTTTTAAATTCTAGTAAATCCAAAACTCATCTGAAATTCATGAAACTTGGCATGCTATCATGGAGCGACATCAACATGCCATGGTAAGAATTTTGTCAAATTTGGGGCAGGTATGGGTATATGCTTCTCACAAACTGGAGCTTCTCACAATAAGGATGATGGTTTCGGTAGGGAACCTCCCACCTTTGGGGACGAAACGATATCCATTGCCTCTTATTGCTTCCAAAATTTTCTCGTGTCAACATAGAACAACAGGAGTGTTGTGTCAATTTTTGTGATTTTTCGGGGTTGGTTTGGACATTTTTATGCATTAAGTGAGTTTTCAATGCATTTATGTGCATAATTCAAATTTGAACTACATGCACATGCTCCAGTGCATATAAATTGGTTGAAAAATCAAATCTGTGTCCTTGGGTGCATGCTTAGGTCCCATGCAAGAAATGGGAATGAATTTCAAACACTAGGGCACTGTTGTTTGCCGGCAAAACATTGAGATGCCTGGTTTTAAATTCTAGTAAATCCAAAACTCGTCTGAAATTCATGAAACTTGGCATGCTATCATGGAGCGCCATCAACATGCTGTGGTAAAGTTTTGTCCCATTTGGGGCAGTTTTGGGTATATGCTTCTCACAAATTAGAGCTTCTCACAACAAGCATGATGGTTTCTGTAGGGAACATCCCACCTTTGGGGACGAAATGATATCCATTGCCTCTTATTGCTTTCAAATTTTTTCTCGTGTCAACATAGAACAACAGGAGTGTTGTGTCAATTTTTTTTTGATTTTTCAGGGCTCGTTTGGACATTTTTATGCATTAAGTGAGGTTTTGATGCATTTATGTGCATAATTCAAATTTGAACTACATGCGCATGCTCCAGTGCATATAAATTGGTTGACAAATCAAATATGTGTCCTTGGGTGCATGCTTAGGTCCCATGCAAGAAATGGGAATGAATTTCAAACACTGAGGCACCGTTGATTGCCGACAAAATGTTGAGATGCCTAGTTTTTAAATTGTAGTAAATCCAAAACTCGTCTTAAATTCATGAAACTTGGCATGGTATCATGGAGCAGCATCAACATGCCGTGGTAAATTTTTTTGGTCCCATTTGGGGCAGGTTTGGGTATATGCTTCTCACAAACAAGAGCTTCTCACAACAAGCATGATGGTTTTGGTAGGGAACGTCCCACGTTTGGGGACGAAATGATATCCATTGCCTCTTATTGCTTCCAAACTTTTTCTCGTATCAACATAGTACAACAAGAGTGTTGTGTTAATTTGTGTTATTTTTCGCGGTCCGTTTGGACATTTTTATGCATTAACTGAGTTTTCAATGCATTTATGTGTATAATTCAAATTTGAACTACATGCACATGCTCTAGTGCATATAAATTGGTTGAAAAATCAAATTTGTGTCCTTGTGTGCATGCTTAGGTCTCATACAAGAAATGAGAATGAATTTCAAACACCAGGGCACCGTTGATTGCCGGTAAAACGTTGAGATGCCTGGTTTTTAAATTCTAATAAATCCAAAACTCGTTTGAAATTCATGAAACTTGGCATGCTATCATGGATCGGCATCAACATGCCATGGTAAATTGTCCCATTTGGGGCAGCTTTGGGTATATGCTTCTCACAAACTAGAGCTTCTCACAACAAGTATGATGGTTTCGGTATGGAACGTCCCACCTTTGGGGACGAAACGATATCCATTGCCTCTTATTGCTTCCAAAATTTTTCTCGTGTCAACATAGAACAAAAGGAGTGTTGTGTCAATTTTTGTGATTTTTCGGGGTTCGTTTGGACATTTTTATGCATTAACTGAGTTTTCAATGCATTTAGGTGCATAATTCAAATTTGAACTACATGCACATGCTCCAGTGCATATAAATTGGTTTAAAAATCAAATATGTGTCCTTGGGTGCATGCTTAGGTCCCATGCAAGAAATGGGAATGAATTTCAAAGACCAGGGCACCGTTGATTGCCAGCAAAATGTTGAGATGCATGGTTTTTAAATTCTAGTAAATCCAAAACTCGTCTAGTGCGTAGGTTCACCAGGAAGCGTGCAAGATGTTCAGCATAGGATTTGTGCATCTCTTCAACGCAAACGATTCAGTGAAGCAGTAAAGCGGTAGAAAATAAACCAAAAAAATATACGTGCTGCCACACACCCCGTGTGTCGTGTGAGCAGGCGTGAGTTGACGGGACGCATGCGAGCAGTCCGGCGCGTAGGAAGACAGGGAGGCGTGCATGCAGGTGTGTGAATTAAAGGGGAGGCGTGCGAGCAACTGTGTGAAATGATGGTAGGAATGGCAGACGTCCGCTGCGCGGGCTCACCGGGAGGCGAGACAACTTTTGATCAACGACGTCTGGACTCCGAAGTGTATGATGATGCCGCCGAAGCGCACCATCGGAGGGAGTGGCGATGCCGGGGTTGGTGAAGCACCCGCACAACGCGTGAAGCTGGCCACAGAGGTTTCCGTCGCCGCCGACGAGGTCTCGCGCGGGCAGCAACACGACCTTGAATTCATCGGCGCCGTCGTGCCCCCCCAGCCAGAGTCGGAGGTCAACAGCAACTCCGGCAACAACTGCGACTCTGACGGAAAACTGGTTAGTCATCTATATACCCATTTGTGTGGCAAACATATCAAGTGTTTTCTCCGGGTAATCCCCCCACCCTGCCCCTCTATAATTTTTCTGGAATACAAATCCTATGGTTATGTTCTCTTAGTCCATGAAATCAGAGTAATTAAGATCCACTAGATGCACGTAGTGTATTGATTGTTTGAATGTTATTCGTATAGAGTTAGTGATCAATTGTTTGTTCTGTACAAATGATTTTTGCTAATAATACGACCAGGGTTAGCTTGGATGCTAATAATTCATGGCCAGATCTTGAGAATTGATTTTGAATGTCATACATATATGTTTGTGCCCTTTTTTCTTCCTGATCTTCAGAATTGATTTCGAATGTCCTACATGTTATGTCATTTTTTCTTTCAGATTGGTATGTACACAGATGAGGCTCCGACCAGCACCGCCGCCGAATGTAGATCTTGGACCCGGTTGTGCGGCGAGAAGCGCTCCCATGGACCTGAGGAACCAGTAGAATCTCTAGCAGACCGCATCAGCGATCTCCCGGACGGAATCCTTGGGGAGATTATTTCCCTTCTCCCCACCAAGGATGGCTGCCGCACACAAGGCCTCGCATCTCGGTGGCGCACTCTGTGGCGCACCGCGCCTCTTAATCTCGACTGTCGTCAACTATCTATCGATGATGATTTTGAACTCCCCGGAGCCATCATCTCCTCCCACGGGGGCTCCGTTCAATGCATCTGCATCCCGGCATGCTACCTGCTGGACATACCCTGCACGGTGGCCGCCTGACTGACATCCCGTCAATTCGATAAACTCCAGCAGCTTGAGTTCTACCATGACTATGTATGTAACATACCACAAACCGATGTATCTGTGCCGTCACCACCGATCTCCATCATGTGGTTTTCCTCCTCTCTCCACATCGCCACCTTTTCCCACAATCGGGTACAAATGCTTTGACTCCCACTGCTAAAAAAACTTGTGCTTGTGGTGGTTGATCTGTCGGAGGCCGCACTACCCAACATCATCTACTCCAGCTGCCCTACCTGGAGCGCTTGCTGCTTGTTTTTGCAATGGAAATTCATATCCCTTGTCTCAAAATAAAGTCGCCCCACCGTGTAAGCATGGGAATTTGTTTTTTGGACATGATCTCATCATCGAAGATGCCCCTTCACTTCAAAGGTTGTTCCTTGATTCTGGTATAGTACCTTCGCAAATAACTATAGCCTCTGCGCCTAAACTGGAGACCTTGGGTACAATTCGTGATCCTTTTAGATGGTTCAAAATGGTGTTTGGCTCCACACCTATTGAGGTACGGTATATTATTCCCGTAAACTTTTGTAATCTACCTTTTTCATTTGTGCGCATAAGTTAAGTATCATCTTAGAGTACACTTTTGGTACTAATATTATGTTCTATGCTCAATGAAGAGCTTGTCCATCCTATCAGTGGTGGTGGATTCTGTCAAGACCTTACATATTAGTATGTGGTGTTTTGATCTGAACACGATTATTGGCTTGCTGGAATGCTATCCATGTCTGGAGAATTTGTATATAAAGGTGATGATTTCACGCACATTGAAAGCCCATATATAATGTACTATAATTAATCGTTGAGCTATCACTATTTCAACATAATCTTTTTAGACATTAACTATTTTCAATCTTCATCTCTATTTAGGCACTAACACATGGAGAAAAAGGTATAACCAATCGATGGTTCAAGAAGCACCGGTATTTTCTCAGATCTCATGACATTCGTTTCAAGACAGTAACACTGGAAGGATATGCATCCAACAATGCAAACAGTAGCTTTGTCACATTCTTCATGTTGAATGCGAGGGCACTATTGTCCGTGAGGTTAATGTTAGATTTCGGGTTCCGGCAAAACCCTTAAGGTTCGAACACTGGGGTGTGGCGAAGATCTCTCCCTCACCGATCACGCCCTCACACACTTCGCGATCTCTAAGGCTAACTCGACGAACTCACAACACAAGGGACATAGGATTTATACTGTTTTGGGCCACCGTTGCGGTGTAATACCCTACTCCAGTGTGTGGTGGTGGATTGCCTCTTGGGCTGATGATGAACCGTACAAGGGGAAGAACAGCCTCCTGAGGAGAGGTGTTCTTGTGCTTGGTGAACTTGTGGTTGCTCGGATAGATCTCTTTCTCTTCTCTCTGTGGTGGCTAGTCCTATTTATAGAGGCCCTGGTCCTCTCCCCAAATATTGAGCGGGAAGGGAGCCAACAACGGCCTATTTTGAAAGGGGACAACTAGTACAAGTTATCCTGACAAAAGGTGGTCTTCGCCTGCCAAAGGCTCTGGTGGTGACGCCGTCTCGGGCTCCATGGTGACCTCTGTCCTGTCGGTCTTGGTCTCGTTGCACCAATATGGAAACCTTTACTTGATGCCTTGGTACTCTTCGTCTGTGCTTGCCTGCTTGGCACCAAAGAGGAAATAAGGACACTGTGCGCACTGGCGCCCGCCTGGCCTTGGTCGTCATGGCTCACGTCATTGCAACCTCGCGAGATTTCTCTTGCCTTGATCTCTCCGCCCCTCGCGAGCTAGCCTGGTGAGGCCACGCCTGAGGAGGTCTTGTGTCGTCCGCCTCGCAAGGCTTGGCCCCTCGCGAGGGTCTTGAATGCTTGTTGGTGAAGATGGGCCGTACGGGCCTGCTTGTAGAGCCATGCCGTGGGCTGCAGGCAGGCAAGTCTGGGGACCCCCGTTCTCAGAACGCCGACATATTAAGTTTTTCGACAAGAAATTTCTTATGGTTGCAAATGTTGAACAACATAAAAAGAAGTTTTAGGTGGACCTAAGGGCTTCTGATCATGCTCGGCTTCTATTTGCAATAGCTTGTCATCATGTACCAGTAGAATGTTTGGCCGGGGATCTTGATTTTATGGACCAGACCGATCCATTTGATTGTGACTGCCGAAACTTTGGTTGAGCTAGATGTCATTGTCCTGTTCAATCTGGATTTTTTCTAAACCTGATGAGCAATTAATCATCGTGCTTTTGTACTATTTATAAGATGGAGTTAGATATTTTTTCCCTTTTCAACTCGGTTTTGACCCATATTTTCTTTCATATTGAGCCAATGGCTTGCCATTTCTTTCATTAAGACATAAATATTATAAGCATTCACAACATAGGAAAAGAACATCACTCTCGCGGGATCCTTGAGATCTTTGTTCATTATAGAACCCGCAAGTTCTTAGCACCCACAAACTTATTTTAAGCTAGCACACCAAATGGGTTGTAATTCTTAATAAGAAAAGTAGCATGGTAGTGACAAATTTGGATTTGTCATTTGAGATCCACGGGGAAAAAGCCTATCCAGGGAGGTGCCGACTCGACAACAAACATTGAGAAACCTGGTTTTAAAATTACTGCAAATCCAAAACTCGCCTCAAAATCATGAAACTTGGCATGGTGTTATGACATAGCAGCAACATGTTGTGGTAAAAAATTAGTCCAATTTGGGACAAGTTTTGGTAGAAACTTCTTACGAACCGAAGCTTCTCTCAAAAAGGCTCATGGTTCCGAGAGGGACCTTGTCACCTATGTGTGCGAAATGACATACGCTGTCTCTTCCCGCCTTGATTTATTTTACAAAGGCAACATGCAACTATATATAGCAGTGTCATCCTAAAAATATGAAATTATTCACGGTTCGTTTTGCCTTTTTATACATTATTTGAGTTTCCTAGGCATGTTGGAACATACTTTTGTGTGTGCAAATGTCATGTGTGTACTAGCCACATATGTAATTTGATGTTCAATCTATTTATGGAATCAAGTCCTTATAAGTTATAAGTACATATGATGTTGTTCTGTGTGCAATGACATCGCACACGGACCCTACTGGGGAACCTGTCGGTGATGATTTCATCAATCGCTGACAATTGTATACCACCAAGCGTTTTCCCACAACACACACGTCTTATTAGCAGCAACCGTCTGTGTTATTATCGATCTTCGCACACATTTCTGATTACAGACCTGTTTGCCGCTTATCACACACATCTTGTTATATTGAACCGTTTCTGTTCTCTTGGATCAAAGCAAACAGTTCATCCGAGTTAACCGCATGCCATATATCACACACACCTTCATCTGGCTGACCGTTTCTTTTGTGTTTCCTAATCACAAACAGTTCATCCGAGTGAACCATATGTTGTATATCGCACACACCTTCATCTAGCTGCCCGTTTCTTTTGTTCCTCATCATCACAAATAGTTCATTGAACTAAACCGTATGCCTTGCATCGCACACGCAACTAAAAATTGAACCGTGTTTGATGCATCCTCCATCGCAAACGTTTTACACCTTTTTGACGGGTTTTTTACATCCCCGTTTGTGATTAGTGCATTGCACACAGTTTCGTCAAAGGGTGTCTGATCGTAGTGTCGCATTAGCAGCATCCTGTAGTAGTGCTTGTTAATGGAAAGTCTCTTTACTCATTTCGTAATGCATCATCTTGTAACTAACTCATTAGTCATTTTGCTCGCAAGGCTTCTTATGATGTGCATTACCGAGAGGGCCCAGAGATACCTCTCTGATACTCGGAGTGACAAATCATAATCTCGATCTATGCCAACCCAACAAATACCTTCGGAGATACCTGTAGAGCATCTTCATAATCCCCTACTTACGTTGTGACGTTTGATAGCACACAAGGTATTCCTCCGGTATCCAGGAGTTGCATAATCTCATAGTCGAAGGAATATGTATTTGACATGAAGAAAGCAATAGCAGTAAAACTGAACGATCAATATGCTAAGCTAACAGATGGGTCATGTCCATCACATTATTCTCCTAATGATGTGAACCCGTTATCAAATGACAACTCATGTCCATGGTTAGGAAACCTTAACCATCTTTGATCAATGAGCTAGTCAAGTAGAGGCTCACTAGGGACACAATGTTTGTCTATGTATTCACACATGTATTAAGGATTCCGATCAATAGACTTCTAGCATGAATAATAAGCATTTATCATGAATAAGTAAATATAAAATAACAACTTTATTATTTCCTCTAGGGCATATTTCCTTCACTTCTACCCCAGATCCGAAGGCAAGACTTTTGTTGCCAAGAATGGAACTTTTCTAGAGAAGGAGTTTCTCTCGAAAGAAGTGAGTGGGAGGAAAGTAGAACTTGATGAGGTAGTTGTACCTTCTCTCAATTTGGAAAGTAGCTCATCATAGAAATTTGTTCCCGTAATGCCTACACCAACTAGAGAGGAAGCTAATGATGATGATCATGAAACTTCATATCAAGTTACTACGGAACCTCGTTGGTCAACCAGAGCAGAATCCGCACCAGAGTGGTATGGTAATCCTATTCTGGAAGTCATGTTACTAGACCATGGCGAACCTACGAACTATGAAGAAGCTATGATGAGGCCAGATTCCGATAAATGGCTTGAAGCCATGAAATCTGAGATAGGATCCATGTATGAGAACAAAGTATGGACTTTGGTGGACTTGCCCGATGATCGGCGAGCCATAGAAAATAAATGGATGTTCAAGAAGAAGACTAATGCTGACGGTAATGTTACTATCTACAATGCTCGACTTGTCACGAAAGGTTTTCGACAAGTTCAAGGAGTTGACTACGATGAGACTTTCTCACCTGTAGTGATGCTTAAGTCTATCCGAATCATGTTAGCAATTGCCGCATTTTATGATTATGAAATCTAGCAAATGGACGTCAAAACTGCATTCCTTAATGGATTTCTTAAAGAAGAGTTGTATATGATGCAACCAGAAGGTTTTGTTGATCCTAAAGGTGCTAACAAAGTGTGAAAACTCTAGCAATCCATCTATGGACTAGTGCAAGCATCTCGGAGTTGGAATATATGCTTTCATAAGGTGATCAAAGCATATGGTTTTATACAGACTTTTGGAGAAGCTTGTATTTACAAGAAAGTGAGTGGGAGCTCTGTAGCATTTCTAATATTATATGTGGATGACATATTGTTGATTGGAAATGATGTAGAATTTCTGGATAGCATAAAAGGATACTTGAATAAGAGTTTTTCAATGAAAGACCTTGATGAAGCTGCTTATATATTAGGCATCAAGATCTATAGAGATAGATCAAGACGCTTAATAGGACTTTCACAAAGCATATGCCTTGACAAAGTTTTGAAGAAGTTCAAAATGGACCAGTCAAAGAAAGGGTTCTTGCCTGTGTTGCAAGGTGTGAAATTGAGTCAGACTCATTGCACGACCACTTCAGAAGATAGAGAGAAAATGAAAGTCATTCCCTATGCCTCAGCCATAGGTTCTATCATGTATGCTATGTTGTGTACCAGACCTGATGTGTGCCTTGCCATAAGTCTGGCAGGGAGGTACCAAAGTAATCCAGGAGTGGATTACTGGACAACGGTCAAGAACATCCTAAAGTACCTAAAAAGGACCAAGGATATGTTTCTCATTTATGGAGGTGACAAAGAGCTCGTCGCAAATGGTTACGTCGATGCTAGCTTTGACACTGATCCGGATGACTCTAAGTCACAAACCAGATACGTATTTATTTTGAATGGTCGTCATGTCAGTTGGTGCAGTTCCAAGCAGAGCGTCGTGGCGGGATCTACGTGTGAAGGGGAGTACATGGCTGCTTCGGAAGCAGTAAATGGAGGAGTTCATATCCAATATAGGTGTAATACCTAGTGCATCGGGTCCAATGAAAATCTTTTGTGACAATACTGGATCAATTACCTTAGCGAAGGAATCCAGATTTCACAGAAGGACTAAACACATCAAGAGACGCTTCAACTCCATCCGTGATCAAGTAAAGGAGGGAGACATAGAGATACGCAAAATACATATGGATCTGAATGTAGCAGACCAGTTGACTAAGCCTCTTCCATGAGAAAAACATGATCAACACCAAAACTCCATGGGTGTTAGAATCATTACAATGTAATCTAGATTACCGACTCTAGTGCAAGTGGGAGACTAAAGGAAATATACCCTAGAGACAATAATAAAGTTGTTATTTTATACTTCCTTATTCATGATAAATGTTTATTATTCATGCTAAAATTGTATTGATCAGAAACCTTAATACATGTGTGAATACATTGACAAACACTATGTCCCTAGTGAGCCTCTAATTGACTAGCTCGCTGATCAAAGATGGTTAAGGTTTCCTAACCATGGATATGAGTTGTCATTTGATAACGGGATCACATCATTAGGAGAATGATGTGATGAACAAGACCCATCCGTTAACTTAGCATAATGATCATTCAGTATTATTGCTATTGCTTTCTTCATGTCAAATACATATTCCTTCGACTATGAGATTGTGCAACTCCCGAATACCGGAGGAATGCCTTGTGTGCTATCAAACGTCACAACGTAACTGGGTGATCATAAAGATGCTCTACAGGTATCTTCGAAGGTGTTTATTCAGTTGGCTTAGATCTAGATTAGGATTTGTCACTCTGAATATCGGAGAGGTATCTCCAGGCCCTCTCGGTAATACACATCATAAGCTTGCAAGCAAATGCTACATCTCCAACGTATCTATAATTTTTGATTGTTCCATGCTATTATATTATCTGTTTTGAATGTTTTATATGCATCAATACGCTATTTTATATTATCTTTGGGACTAACCTAGTATCCTAGAGCCCAGTGCCAGTTTCTATTTTTTACTTGTTTTTGAGCTTCGCAGAAAAGGAATACCAAATGGAGTCCAACGGAATGAAACCTTTGTGATGATTTTTCTTGGACCATAAGACAACCAGGAGACTTGGAGATGAAGTCGGAGGACGAAGGGCACGCCCAGGGGGTAGGGCATGCCTGAGGGAGTCCTGGACTAAGGGGTCCTCGGGCGTGTGACCTATTGGATATGGGCCGGACTGATGGGCTGTGAAGATACGAAGACCGAAGATTCTACCCGTGTCCGGATGGGACTCTCCTTGGCGTCGGAGGCAAGCTTGGCGATCAAATGTGAATATTCCTTTCTTTGTAACCGACCTTGTGTAACCCTAGATCCCTCCTGTGCTTATATAAACTGAAGGGCTAGGTCCGTAGATACCCCCGAATAATCATAGCCAGGTTAGACTCTTAGGGTTTAGCCATTATGATCTCATGGTAGATCAACTCTTGTAATACTCATATTCATCAAGATCAATCAAGTAGGACGTAGGGTATTACCTCCATAGAGAGGGCCCGAACCTAGGTAAAACATTGTCTCCCCGTCTCCTGTTACCATCGATCCTAGACGCACAGTCCGGGACCCCCTACCCGAGATCCACCGGTTTTGACACCGACATTGGTGCTTTCATTGAGAGTTCCACTGTGCCGTCCTCAAAAGGTCTGATGGCTCCTTCAATCATGTACAACGGCACTGTCCAAGAGGAGGTCTACCTCCCCGGACAGATCTTCGTGTTCGGCAGCTTCGCACTGCGGGCCAACTCGCTTGGCCATCTGGAGCAGATCGACAGCTATGCCCCTGGCCGTCAGGTCAAATTCGGGAAATTGAACTACGTCTTGGATATCTGCGGAGACTTGATCTTCGACGGATTTGATTCCACGGCAATCGCTCCCCATCACCTCGATGAACATGACTTAGATCTGTCATCGGGCCATACCTAGGAAATTGTACCTCTAACCGCTCTGGCCTTAGATCCGCAGCAGGTCGCGCCATCCGAGGACAGGAAGCTTAACCCCGCCATGGAATCCGCAGACTCCACAGCGTTGGAGCCGCACACAGACCTAACCTCTGGTAATGCTTGTGTCACCGGAACTTCGGGCTCGTTTCCGGTTAAAGGTTCCAAACTATGTACGTCCGTGCATGTCGAGCGTGATCGGTTATCGATCGCCGAATTTAGCACCACAGACATCTTTCGGCACTCACCCTTGGGCGATGTGTTCAATTCATTAAAAAATCTATCCTTAGCGGGGGATTCACGGCCGAACTATATCCAGTTTGAACTAGAAGCGGATGACAAGGAATTTCGCTCCCCACCCGCCACCCACTTCATAGCCACTGTCGAAGACTTAATTGACATGCTCGATTACGGCTCTGGCGACATCGACGGTATGGACGACGATGCCGGAGAAGAAGAGGCCTAGGAGCCGCCGTTCACTGGTCGTTGGACGGCCACTTCCTCGTACGATGTATACATGGTGGACGCACCAAAGGAGAACAGCGGTGATGACAAAGAAGATCCAGTTGAGGATAAACCTCCTGAGATACAATCGAAACGCCAGCGTCAGCGGAGCCGCTCTAAGTCACGTCGCAGTAAAGATAGCAACACCGGCACAGGAGAAGATAACACTCCGGAAGGTGCCGAAGATAACGAAGACCCCGTTGACGCAGCTACCGAACAAGATGAACGGGAAGATGGGCAGGTTAGCCCTAGTAAACAGTCCACGCACGAGGACTCGGAGGACAGTAATTATCTTCCACTCTCCGAGGATGAGGCGAGCCTCGGCACCAAGGATTTCATCATGCCCGAGGAACCTCTTGAGCAGGAGCGCTTCAAGCGCCAGCTAATAGCCACTTCAAGGAGACTGAAAAAGAAGCAGCAACAGCTTCAAGCTGACCAAGATCTTCTCAACGATAAATGGAATGACGTCCTAGCAGCCGAAGAATACGGCCTCAAGCGCCTAGCCAAAAGCTACCCGAAGCGCAAATTACTACCTCAGTTCGACGACGAGGCACCGGAACACATACCACCATTGCGCAATGCGGCTGACCGACCACCACGTGGCCAGGACAAAGCGGCAACTCAAGCCGAACACCAGCCCGCCCCGCCTCATCGCAAAGGCAGAGGTAAATCAGCTCACGATCACACATATGACCTTCGACATGACCTGAACAATAAAGCAGGACATACCAGATCGATCTATGGATCGCGAGTACGTGCCCGGACACGCGACGACGACCATCTGTTCGGACGTGACAAACCTAGTCATGCGCGGGCTGAAAGCCGCGGACGGACCCCATCAGAGCTACATCGCTATACGGCCCAATATAGAGGCGCCGCACACCCTCATTGCTTCACCGACGAATTCATGGAACATGAATTCCCAGAAGGGTTCAAACCTGTGAATATAGAATCATATGATGGCACCACAGATCCCACGGTATGGATCGAAGACTTCATTCTCCACATTCATATGGCCCGCGGCGATGACCTTCATGCCATTAAATACCTCCCCCTGAAACTCAAAGGACTAGCACGGCACTGGTTGAATAGCCTGCCCGAAAACTCCATCGGCAGCTGGGAGGACTTGGAAGAAGCTTTCCTTGATAACTTCCAAGGTACATATGTTCGACCTCCGGACGCCGATGACTTAAGCCATATAGTTCAACAGCCCGGAGAGTCCGCTAGGAAATTCTGGACTAGGTTCCTAACTAAAAAGAACCAGATAGTCGACTGTCCGGATCCCGAACCCTCGCGGCCTTTAAACACAGAATCCGCGACGAATGGCTCGCCCGCCACCTCGGCCAAGAGAAGCCAAAGTCCATGGCGGCCCTCACGTCACTCATGATGTAACAGCCCCAAAATTGGGTTATCAATTTTTGTGTTGTTATTCCTTCCTGGCACTCATTTTCAAAAAAATCTCCTAAGTTTGGTGGATGATTCTTGTCATTTTCAACCTTTCAAAACCTTGCTCATGTCTTTGTCAGTGGGAAAGACCTCATTTGCATCAGCTCAAAATCCTCTCAAACCCTAAATTCCAATTTTTTGGAATTTGGATATGTCCTTTGTGCTTACAAAGGAGCAATCATTTTCCTTGATCTGTTGGTCCTCCCAATTGTTCCCAGAGATCCTCCTATCTTTCTGATCCTTGGATGTGCAAAAATATTGCTAAGTCCCATGCAATATTTTTTTAATTGTGATTTATTCCTTTTCTTGCCTTTCTGAGGAATAAAATCCAAAGGCATAGGTAGCCATCTCCTAAATTCATGAAAATTGGTGGAGTTGATACTTATGCCTAATCCAAGCTCTGGCAAATATATTGGCCATAATTAAATAAGGAAAACTTGCCTTTTCCTATTTAATGCCAATATTGAATTTCTGCCATTTTCCAAAGGAACTACTATTTTTATAGCAGAGAAAATTCCCACATAAATTGTGGAGCTTGTCCTTGCTATATATTCACTAGTTCCATCCTAATCTTATGATTCTACAGTTCCAAATTGGGCACATGATCCAATGCAAGTTTCTGTCTTCTCTGAAATCTTGCAAAGGACGTGCTTTATTCCTAATTCTAATGGAGCTGCAATTTGGCAGGGTGATTAACATTGTTAAATAACCCATGGATGCCAAATATGAGCTCAATCTATTCATCCTAGCTCCTTGTGCATTTTTTCAAAGTTTCTGACCAGAACACAACTTTATGAAGGAAGTACCTTCATAGAGTTTACAAATGGGATGAAAATTTTCCATCCTCTCAAGTATCTCAAATCATTAGCCTCCACCTAAATTCATTTCATTTCATTGAACTATGTGAGCACAGGACCAATTCTTGGTTTATGTCCAATTCTTCAGTTTGTGAAGCAAGTGCATCTGATCTTGCTCCATTATGGCTGAAAATTTTCACAAGTCTTCTCCTACACATATAACCTATCTCCAAAAGATTTTGGCTCATCTAATCTAGCCATTTGCCTTGAGGAATTTTCTCAAGTTTTTGGACAAAGGGGATGTTTGTGAAACATGTACCATTTTGGCAATTCCATTTGGTATGAAAGTTTTACAGCATTATTGTATGTCCAAATCATCAAGCTATGCCAAACTTTAGCTCAATCCATCACTCCAAGTGAGTGCTTCATGATTTAGTTTCTGGGTCAGATTTAGCAGTTGTACATCAACTATGCTAAATACTTGACCAAATGACCTCATAACTCCCAGGACCGTAGTCCTTTCTACCCTAAGCCTCTCAGACAACAAATTTACCTTTTACCCTCTCTAGTTTACTCTCTAGAGTGTGGCCAAGTTTGCAACAGCAAACTTGTGGAGCTTGGTTTACTCCACACCATGTGTCATTGCTCGTATCTTTACCATAGTAGTTCTCTATGTTGAATGTACTACACGGTAGACATGAGCTGACATCAGTAAAAACTTCGGAGAGTGCCTTGTCCGTGGTGATCACGAGTGTAGCCAGCCCAAAACAGTGGTCTACCACTGTTCTCGTCGGCAACACTGCTCCGACCGTCTCTGGCCTCGCCATTAATGTCCTACAGTCCCCCCTCGCCGTCACCTTCCCTCTGGACCGCTCGCCCCTTCGTTTTCTTCTCCGGTGAGTCGTGCCAACGACCGAACAGTGCGCTCCTGTGCAGCATCGCCTTCCTTCCCGGTATCCTCTTCCTCCTCTCGTCGACGAGCGACGCTCATCTCCGTGACTCTCTGGCGCTCGTCCGCACCCTCGCTCGGCGGAGCTCGGCTCGAGTGCCCTTGCCCCAGCTATAAATAGCCCACCCGAGACCATTTGGAGATCACCAGTAGCCCCTCCGCCTCTTCCCACGCCTCCTCACGCTCCTCATCCCTCCTCGGAGCCTCTCTCTGATCTCCATCGCCGAAGTGGCCGCCGCCTCTGTCCATCTCGAATCCGGCGACCTCGTACTCCCCCCCTCAGCTCCTCCAGCCGCAGAGCATCCCCCAAGGTCCGGCGAGCCGCCCAGTAGCCTCGGCCCTTCCCCTCACCTACCTTAGCCCCTACTTCACCGACGGCCGGAGCACCTCTCCGCTGCGGGCCTTGCTGCTTCCTCTATAGAGCTCGGCGGCGGCGGCAACCACCCCCAGCCAATGCGCCTCTCCGCCCTGATCGTCTGGGTAGGTCGCGTGCCCCGAGAGGTGGTCGGACGCGCCGGCGATCTTCGTCGGGGCAGATGACTCCCTCGGCCATGCTCGCTCCCGCGCGGGAGGAAGGAGAAGACCAACCTGGCGGGCCCCACCTCCATGCGAGCCCCGCAAGTCAGCCACTCAGGGGTTGACCTGGCTCGCTCACCTGGCGTAAGTGGAGACGCCCCGGGTCGGATGCGCTTTCGTCTTTCGAAAGCGTACTTCGCCATGACTTCAAACAGAAATACGCTTTCGTTTTCTGAAAACGTACTCTGTTTCGCCTTTGGTCAGTAATACGCTTTTCTTTCTCTGAAAATGTATTCTCTTTAGTGTTCTTTCTGTTTTAACCGACAAGGGCCTATCTGTAAATATGTATTTCACAGATTAGTCCCTGTCATTCGAACGGCCGTATCTTTTCAACCACAACTCCGATTGAGGTGATTCCAGCGCTCATGTTCTCTGTTTGCCGAGCTCTTTTTGATGTTTGCACATTCTGAAAATGCCAATTTTCCCTTGCTCTAATTCAGCCCCTTTGAGAGAGAACGTTCTTCGGCAAATCTCCCCGCGATCGTTTCACACTTCTTCCCGGAGCACTTGTCGACCCTAGGCAAGCCAACCTCTTATCATGAGCCCCGAACTTGCATGTTAACTTTGCTTACACCTCATGTGTGTGTAGATACAGTTGTTCCTTATTGTTTTCGTCTGCAGTTATTCTGTTATGCTTATCATGCATGCTTATGTTTTCACGATATCTTTTGTCATGCTAATTATAATGCGATTATCGATAATGCCATGTCACTACTCTACTTTATTTTCATAACATCGTTATAAAATGCTATGATGATTGTAATGCACCGTTGATATGCTAGTACTTGGTAATGTCATGTTCCCCATGTTATAGTTGTGCACTTGAGAAGTTTGACATTTTGTCCATGCATTTGCATGCTGCATGCTCATTGTTGCATTCATGTTAAATATGTTCATGATGATGGAGAAGATAATAATATGACTTAATAATAACAAACCTCCTCTGTCATCGATGGGATCGAGTCATAGTGCCACCAAATCGAACTTCTTCAGTGCAGCCACATTTTGCCTTTATGGGAAGGCCCTAATGCGATCTATTGTCGTGCCTCTCGCCGGTGCCTCCAAAGAGGGATGGTTTTGGGCGCGCACTACCCTGATCAGGTAGGCGGACATAAGCCTTGTGTGCCCGGGTTTGGTTTATAGCTCATGTCCCCGTTTGGGACCGTTTTGTTTGCCACAATGGTGGCTGTTTTGCCACGATGGTGGCCGTTGGTCTCTTTGGTAGACACGGGGCCACCCTGGACTAGCCGAGTGGGGAGTGAGTCAGAGTGGCCGGGAGAGGGTCATGGCAGTAGTTCGGTTTTGTCGGAACGCCGTTGGTCCACCCGAATGGGAGTGCGAGGCCATGGGTTTCGTGCTGTGGGTACAGTGCGCTACCTCTACAGAGTGTTTATAAAGTCTATCGATAGCTACACAGTTCGTAGTAGGTCACACTATCAGGTCTTGGTCGAAATGGAGGATAAACCTAAAATAATTAAGTGAATAATGTGTAACAAGTCATGAGAAGTCACGGTGATGTTTTGATATGATCACGAGACAAGGTCTCGGTGAGTGTTGGAGACCAAGTGTTGGTCATGGTTGTGATCGCCAGAAAGATCACCGTTTGGTTACAAGGTAACCCATTGAACGGAGTGTGGTTCCGTCCATGATCCGTGAGTGATCACCGTTCGGTTGCGAGACAACCCGTTGGTAAGAGAGTCCAAGGGACTCAGTGCACAAGTTTGGTTGCATTACTTGATTAATATGTTGCATTTAAAGAACCATGGCCTAATAGGAGATGGTTTCATAAATTTAACATGTTATGTCTACTTTGAAGATGACCGGTAGTTATATTCAGCATAGTTTATTATGCCATGCCATGCCCTGCTTTGATTGATATGCTAAAATTATGCCATGATTGAGATGATATGCTATGTTTTACTGTGGCCATGTTAGAAGCATGTTTCGATATGCCATGTGATTACCATGTTAGTAGATGCTATGATGTTGTTCAGGCTTAGTTGATCTTTATCATGCCATGTTTAGTAATTGATATGAGATAGGTTGTTGCATGCACTTTGTTCTTGCTTTGTCTTCTGCTTGCTTGGATGCTATGTATTTGGTTGTCTTGCAAGTACATTCAATGTACTGACCTGGCATGTCATGCCAGTTTTGTAGGTCGAGACCGAAATGTTTGCTTGTTCCGTCGTGCTAGGCCGTAACCTTGCCAGTCATGTGAGTTGTGGAGCCTAGCCAGAGTTGATGAGCCGCTAAACCAAGACTTCCGCCGCCATTTAAATAGCCTTAGGGCTATGACAGATAATTGTATTCATCAATGATGTAATCTTCTGTACATGTATTTGGTGAATATTCTTGTACCTAGAATGCTGTATTATGGACCTGTCGTGCGTCAGGTGTTATCCTGGGCTAACGTGCGAAGGCCCCATGCTCCATGCGGATCAGGGTGACGCAGGACATGGTATCAGAGCGGCCAGGCTGGCATAGGTTATCCTAGTATTAGATCACCGCTACCTTTAAATCATAATGACCCTAAGGGATTTGACTCATCCCTGGCATCCGGCATGGCCACTGTTAATCCACAGGTGGCGCAGTCGGGACCGACATGTCCTCACCCCGCTGTCCCCGCCTAGTTATCCGTGGAACGAATAGCAACCATATCCTTTCTGGTCGGCCGCACTGCTTTCCCTTCGCCATTAAGGGAAAGGGGCCACACCATGCGGGCATGTCCCGCATAGCTGCCTATAAAAGCCCCCTTTCCGCTAGCCGTATCGCTCACTCCTCATTCAGACATGTCCCTGCAAAGAAGCCTAGCTAGTAACACTCCAGCCATGTCTAGCACCTTCATAGTTACCAAGTTTCACACCCACACAAGTGCCGTCAACCACACTGGCTTTCCACCCCTTCTTGCTGAGATGCTCGCCAAAGCCTTTGGCTATAATTCTAGCCCCGATTACCTGGTGTTCCAGTCGACACCCGTTCCTCACCTTCGTCGCTATGATGCAAGAGTACACATCGGCCCAGGTCCTGTAGTAGATGGCCAGCCATTAGTTTTTTAGGGTAGAGCCATGCCTACCACTGATTTGGCCATTCAGGTCGCTGCTGTGGAGGCTATCCTATACCTCAGAACCAAGTTCCCGCAACTGGTAGAGAGGAGGGAGTTCTGCTTTTTCCCCGTGGTGAAAGAATCAGGAATTCAGCCTTCTCCCACTATCCAAGGAGATGGCCCTGCAATCGCTCGCCTGGTGCAATATATCACTGCCCAGGGGATGATGATTTCAAAGATGCTTGCCCAATTCAGAACCTTGGAAAATGATGCGGTACGAGTTGTCAAGGAAGCTTATCATGAGGTTGTAAGTTCGCATCTCACGCTGTTCACCCAATGCCATCCGAGCCAGTGCTACCCTCTCAGCCTGTGAGGTGGCCTCGTCCAAGCATCATCACCCTCGACATGGCTCTCTACAGAATCCACCAGCAACATATGCTTGGATCAATTTTAGCCACTCCCTCAGTAGTCGAACCCCAACCGATAGTGCTATCGGGCGATGAAGATGGAGATTGGCTCAGTCTTCATCCTCCCGGAGAGCCCCAGCAAGGAAAGTCCTCTGCATGACCTCAGTCACGCAGTAAGATGATCAGTTTATCGGTTCATCCCTAATATGAGGATAGAACCATGTATCCCGGAGTGAGTAGTTTCGTTTAGCGCGTAACACGCTCGTGCTTTGTTGTATGCTTGCACTGTTTGTAAAACGTGATGTGTTTATGTATGGTCTCTTGCTTTTGGTTTTTGTGCTTGTTTTTGTTTGTCTCTCTGTCAAACAGAGATGTTTGACAGGGTTGGCAATGTGTGCTAACAAGATCTTAATCAGTAGAGCACATACACTGAAAACAACATTGGCTTGTCCCGAGTCTTTAAAATGCACGCTGGTGTAGGTATATATATGCCAGGATTATATATACCAACTAGCATTAAAACACCTTAGAATGAATTGTCTGTTGTGTTTTTCATTGCATGTTTATTGCCTCTGTCTATTTGCTAGTTTAGATTATACTGCATACTACACTCATACCCGGTTCACACACGAGTACCTTCGGGCAGTACTTGGGGGGAATGCAAAGTCACATGTCCCTTTCTATCTGTGCATATCCTGTGTGCCGGATTTTCAAATCCAGAGCCTCGTAGAGGCATTTCCGTCTGACAATTCCTCGTCTCTAATTCTTTCTCCCGATTTCAATTCTAGGGGAACACTGCCAACTTTATTTCACATGATCCAGTACATCTACCCCAATACCGATCTCAACTCTGATTCTACCTCGACACCTACTTTTTGTGGAGCAATCCATGAAATTTTCCCTCGTACCCCGGTGTGATGCCGAGCTGGCGCAGCTACCTCACCTACATCCGAACCCCACCACCACCATCTTCCGTGCCTTGCGTGGCGCGGGCAAGTCGCCACCCAGCTCCACCGCCGCACGCGATTACTCTGTCGGCGCAAAGCGATGGAGGATCAAGCGTGGAGGAGGACCACGCAGTGCACTATCTTCTCCCGCATCTCAAGCCACCGCACCTAGCCGCGCGTTGTCCCGAGCCCGATCATTCCTGATAAGAATCAGCAAGAGGATCGACGAGCCGATGAGCATTCCTAGTAGCGCCACGAAGAACATTTCCTCGCCGAAGGAGCTCGGCTCAACCTCGTCCAAACCGAAGAGGTAGTAGAGCGGCATTGTGTTGGTGTGTTGGAAGAGAGCCATGCTGCCATCTTTATAGCCCAACCCCGGTGTACGGTGAGCGAGGTCTCGGAGAACCTCTCGTCGCTTGATCACCGGCGTCCAAGAGGCGAATCCGCGAGCAGTAACGACAAGGTGCTGGCCCGCGACGTGAGTGCTCGCTGCACTGGCGCCATGCACGCCGCGCACTATGACACAAGGGCCTGCCTGTAAATATGTATTTCACAGATTACTCCCTGTCATTCAGCTGGCCGTATATTTTCAACCACAACTCCGATTGAGGTGATTCCAGCTGTGGGAGTCCTGGATTAGGGGGTCTCCAGATAGCCGGACTGTTAGACTATGAAGATACAAGATTGAAGACTTCGTCTCGTGTCCAGATGGGACTCTACTTGGCGTGGAAGGCAAGCTAGGCAATACGTATATGGATATCTCCTCTTTTGTAACCGACCTTGTGTAACCCTAACCCTCTCTGGTGTCTATATAAACCGAAGGGTTTTAGTCCGTAGGACAACAATCACAACATACAATCATACCATAGGCTAGCTTCTAGGGTTTAGCCTCTCTGATCTCTTGGTAGATCTACTCTTGTAACACCCATATCATCAATATTAATCAAGCAGGACGTAGGGTTTTACCTCCATCAAGAGGGCCCGAACCTGGGTAAAACTTTGTGTCCCTTGCCCCCTGTTACCATCCGGCCTAGACGCACAGTTCGGGACCCCCTACCCGAGATCCGTCGGTTTTGACACCGACATTTCTGCTTTCATTGAGAGTTCCTCTGTGTCGTCGCTGTTAGGCTTGATGGCTCCTACTATCATCGATAGCGATGCGGTCCAGGGTGAGACTTTTATCCGCGGACAGATCTTCGTATTCGGCGGCTTTGCACTGCGGGCTAATTCGCTTGGCCATCTGGAGCAGATTGAAAGCTATGCCCCTGGCCATTAGGTCAGATTTGGAAGTTTGAATTACACAAAAAACATCCGTGGGGACTTGATCTTGGATGGATTCGAGCCACAGCCGGGCGCGCCGCACTGTCGCGATGGGTATGACCTAGCTCTACCGCCGGACAGTACTCCAGAGGCCGCGCCCGCATCAGCTCCGACCCTTAGCTCGGAGCCAACTACGCCAATCGAGGACGGGTGGCTAGACACTGCCTCAGGGGCTGCAGTCTCGATGGCGATCGAGCCAAACACTAGCATAATCCTCTGCCCGACCCATGACTCCAAGGTGCCGGACTCTCTTTCGGACCTCGAACCATCCGCGCTCCTGCCAATCGAATCTGATTGGGCGCCGATCATGGAATTCATCGCCGCGGATATCTTTCAGCACTCGCCCTTCGGCGACATTCTGAATTCACTAAGGTCTCTCTCTTTGTTAGGAGAGCCCTGGCCGGATTATGGCCAATAGGATTGGGATACGGACGATGAAAAAATTCGACGCCCACCCACCACCCACTTTGTAGCCACTGTCGATGATTTAACCGACATGCTCGACTTCGACTCCGAAGACATCGACGGTATGGACGACGATGTAGGAGACGAACATGAACCAATACCTATAGGACACTGGAAAGCCACCTCGTCGTATGACATATACATGGTGGATACACCCAATGAAGGCAGTGGCGACGAGATAACGGAGGATGACCCCTCCAAGAAGCAACCCAAGCGCCAACGTCAGCAGCGCCGCTCTAAGTCCCGCCAAAGCAAAAGTGGTGATACCAGCACAGGAGATAATAACACTCCGGATAGCGCCGAAGACAACAACCCTCCAGCAAGATTTAGAGCAGGAGGATGAAGGAGCCAGCTCCCCTGAGAGAGCGGCTGGCGGAAAGGAGGAGGATGACAATTACATGCCCCCCTCCGAAGACGAGGCAAGCCTCGGCGACGATGAATTCGCCGTACCAGAGGATCCTGTCGAACAAGAGTGCTTCAAGCGCAGGCTTATGGCCACGGCAAATAGCCTGAAGAAAAAGCAGCAGCAGCTTCAAGCTGATCAAGATCTGCTAGCTGACAAAATGGACTAAAGTCCTCGCGGCCGAGGAATATAAACTCGAGCGTCCCTCCAAGAGTTATCCAAGGTGCTGGTTACTACCCCGAATGGAGGAAGAAGCGTACGATATGGCTGATCGGCCACCTCGTGGCCGCGATAGAGAGCATTCCAGCCAAAAGCTCAGCCTCCACCCCAACGCCATCCAAATAAAAAGGCATGGTGAGATACGCCAGACCTGCGAGACATATTGGAGGACAAAGCAAAGCATTCAAGGTCGATCTACGGAACACAAGGGCCCACCACTCTACAAAACGATAGTCACTCTGGATACAGTAAAAGCAAATCTGGCCGGGCCGAACACAGCGGGCAGGACCCATTCGAGCTGCGTCGCGATATAGCCCAATACAGAGGCGCCGCACACCCCTTATGCTTCACAGACGAAGTAATGGAACATCAATTCCCAGAAGGTTTCAAACCTGTAAACATTGAATCATACGACGGCACAAAAGATCCCGCAGTATGGATTGAGGACTTCCTCCTCCACATCCACATGGCCCGTGGTGATGACTTACATGCCAACAAGTACCTCCCACTAAAACTCAAAGGACCAGCGCGGCATTGGCTTAATAGCTTGCCGGTCGGCTCCATTAGCTGTTGGGAAGATCTGGAAGCCGCATTCCTCGACAACTTTCAGGGCACTTATGTGCGACCACCAGACGCCGATGACTTGAGCCACATAATTCAGCAGCCAGAAGAGTCGGCCGGGCAATTCTGGACTCGGTTCCTTACAAAGAAAAATCAAATCGTCGACTGTCCGGATGCGGAGGCCTTAGCGGCTTTCAAGCACAACATCCGAGACGAGTGGCTAGCCCGGCACCTTAGTCAGGAAAAGCCAAAATCGATGGCAGCCCTCACGACACTCATGACCTGCTTTTGTGCGGGAGAAGACAGCTGGTTGGCTCGCAGTAATAACATATCAAAGAACCATGGTACCTCAGATACCAAGGACGGCAATAGCAGGTCACGTCGCAACAAGCATAAGCGCCGCATTAACGGTGAAAGTACTGAGGATACAGCAGTCAATGCCGGATTCAAAGCCTCTAAACCCGGTCAGCGGAAAAAGCCATTCAAACAAAGTACGCCGAGTCTGTCCAGCTTGGACCATATACTCGATCGCTCGTGTCAAATACTCGGCACCCCAGACAAGCCAGCCAATCAAACCAATAGGGATTGTTGGGTGTTCAAGCAGGTCGGCAAGTTAATTGCTGAAAACAAGGACAAGGGGCCGCATAGCGATGACGAGGAAGAACCCCGGCAGCCGCACACTAGAGGACAGAAGAGGTTTCCCCCGCAAGTGCAGACGGTGAACATGATATACGCAACCCACATCCCCAAGAGGGAGCGAAAGCGTGCGCTCAGGGACGTATATGCGTTGGAGCCAGTCGCCCCAAAGTTCAACCCTTGGTCCTCCTGTCCGATCACCTTCAATCGAAGGGACCACCCCACTAGTATCCATCATGGCGGATTCGCCGCACTGGTCTTAGACCCAATCATCGACGGATTTCACCTCACTCGAGTCCTTATGGACGGCGGCAGCAGCCTGAACCTGCTTTATCAAGACACAGTGCGCAAAATGGGCATAGACCCCTCAAGGATCAAACCCACAAAAACGACCTTTAAGGGCGTCATTCCAGGCGTAGAGGCCCACTGCACAGGCTCAATTACACTGGAAGTGGTCTTCGGATCCCCGGATAACTTCCGAAGCGAAGAGTTAATCTTCGATATAGTCCCGTTCCGCAGTGGCTATCACGCGCTGCTCGGACGAACCGCATTTGCTAGATTCAATGCGGTACCACATTATGCATACCTCAAGCTCATGATGCCAGGACCTCACGGAGTTATTACAGTCAATGGAAACACAGAGCGCTCTCTCCAAACAGAGGAGCACACTACGGCCCTTGTAGCAGAAGTGCAAAGCGGCCTCTCAAGGCAATCTACCAGTTCGTCGTTTCAAAGCTCGGACACCTTCAAGCGCGCTCGGGGCAATCGGCAAACAGACCGCCTGGCACGATCTGAGCTCGCGTAGCAATACGGCAGCCACCCCAATCCCAGCCCAACGGCGTTATTAGTGTCGCACGTACATAAATACGCATTAAAAATACCATGGGCATAGGTGGGGAGGGGGGGGCACAACTGCGGAATGCCCCAAAACACGGCCTAAACCGCACTAGGGCTTCCCGTTTGGTCATTTTTCTTTTTCTTTCAGGACTTTAATCTCTGGAAACACTGTCCGGCAGCCCTATTGCTGAACACATGATACAACAACCAAGGAGGCAGACAACTACAGAATTCCCAGGTTGATTACAGATTTCATATCACTCCTCAGCTTGCCCTTGGAAGGGACATAGTCCTACTCTTTTGCTTATTGCACTATCTGTATCACTCCGCTTTAATGCAATTTTTTAATATACAATGCATGACATTACGACTATTATTGCATTTTTGTTATATATATATATATCTATGTGTTCATTAATGACGCCTTGCAACCGTACACTCTGGTATGGCAAATGCACCAGGGACTTGTGTACCCACAATATGGTGTGAAAAGTCCGAACACTTTCACAAGTGCGGCACCCCGAACTTATAGCATTATATGCATCAGCTCCGAATCATGTCTTTGGTCAAATGTTGGGTTTTCCCGGCTCCTATGTTTTGGTACCTTACGTTCCGCTCTATCGGCTAAGGTAGCGCTAGGAGAACTACTACGATTGTTCCCCGGTTCTGCTGGGCTGAGCACCTCAGTAGAGAAAGCTAAAAATGACTGTCATGATAAGGCGAGAGACTGGTCGCTGTTCGGCGAGGTTTTTCGAGTCCCTAAAGACTTATGCCGCTTAGGGCGAGGGGCCGGCTCCGTCCGGCTTACAGGCGTGTATCGCGCCCCGAATTCGGCCCTCCGAATACCAGGGGCTTTGCCGAAATTTAAAATTATAGAATTCTATAGCTAAGTGAGAGTGATAAAGCATTATTAGTGTCAGGACCCCGATTCCAAGTCACATCGATCTAGCCGGTAACACCTCATATCACTTTGCGGCCTCACGCACGGTATCCCACGGGTGTCGCTTTACCATGGCCCGGGACAGTTTGCACCTTTTGGCTCACGTATATGATAGTGTCGCTAGCATCCATATGACAGAGAACCCGGGCCGACATGGCTAGTCGTGAACCCAAAGCGGCACTAACCTATGGGGACAGGCATACATGATTCAGATCGAGCGTGTCGGTCAGCAGCGTATGAATCCGGGCTGTAGCACTGGGCTAACAGGACTCTGGGAACCCGGGCTGTAGCAGGCTAGGCAGGACTCCGGATGTCACCGCGTGACATTACCCCGAAGGGACAGACACAGGAACGAAGTGAAACACATGCCGGCCAGTCAAGTGTCCTGAGCAGTAGTGCTGGGCTAACAGGACTCCGGTGAACCGGGCTGTAGCGGACTACTATGGCTCATGGAAGCACTAGACTACATTTCCCCATAAGAGAGACTGCCAAGGATAAACAACTAGATTGTCGGATCCCACACATACCAAGCATTTCAATCATACACACAATATGCTCGATATGTGTAAATACAACATGGCATCACAACATAACTCTACAACTCAAGTATTTATACATCAGGCTCCGAGGAGCGAGATATTACAAACATGGGTCTCATGACCCAACAATCATAGCATACAAGTCAAAGCACATGCGGAAGCTTAACATGTCTGAGAACAGACATCTACAAATGGAAAAGGCTAAGAAGCCTGACTATCTACCAGATCCTGCCGAGGGCACAAGATCATAGCTGAGGTATCAAGCTAAACGTCGAAGTCCACGTGGAACTACTAGCGAAACTGAAATCTCTCTGCAAAACATAAATTAAGCAAACATGAGTACAAAGGTACTCAGCAAGACTTACATCAGAACTAGCTACATATGCATCGGTATCAACAAGGGGGGGGTGGAGTTTAACTGCAGCAAGCCAGCTTTGACTCAGTGGCTAACCTGAACTACGAGTGCAAGCAACTCTTTTGAGGTGGCGCACACGAGTCCACATATTCACCATATCAATACACCACTATGGATCCGCTCCCGTCTCCCTACGAGAACGCCATTCATAGCACTCACACTTATCTTGCGAGTTTTAGAGTATCCACTTTCACTTGTCTATGAACTGTTATAGGCAACCCAGAAGTCCATTACCACGGACATGGCTATTCGAATAGATGATGTTAACCCTGCAGGGGTGTACTTCTTCACACACGCTCTCACCACTTACCGCCGTTTACACGACATGTACTCGGCAACCTTCAAGCGGAAGCCCAACGAGGGTGTCGGCCACGGCCTACCTAAACACTCAAGTCTCTAGTCCAGGTTTATCGCCTATCCAGGTTCCATCCGCAGGGAGTCCGGCCGAGGTTTCCACATACGGCCCCGAACGATGTGAACAGGGTTCCCGAGACACCAAACGGGCACCCGGTACACCGTGCCACGGTGTATCTACCGCATCATAGCCCACCCCTAGGTTCAGTGCTACGCACGGCCGCCAACACATAACCTACAAACACCAGAAACTAGTTGCAACTCCTGGACAGAGTACTAGGGTGATTAAGAAGCCGAGAGGGTCCATTGGTTTCGGGCCCAATGCGTGGTAGTAACTGTTTCATGGATCACAAACACATAACTCAGTTCCTGAGGACGGTTTCAATGAGACAACCCACCATGTACTCCTACATGGCCTCTCACCGCTACCTTTACCAAAACTTGTTCACACACTTAACTCACACACAGTAGGACATGTTTACACACCTCCGATCCATCCCCGATGAATCAGACCTGACTCAACTCTAAGTAGTAGCAGGCATGACAAACAAGCATGAATGAGTAGGCACATCAGGGCTCAAACAACTCCTACTCATGCTAGTGGGTTTCATCTATTTACTGTGGCAATGACAGGTCATACAGAGGATAAGGGGTTCAACTACCGCAACAAGTAACAGATGAATCGTTGTTGTCCTAATGCAGTAAAAGAGAGCAAGAGCGAGAGAGTGGGCTTGTATCGGAATGAACAAGGGGGTTGTGCTTGCCTGGCACTTCTGAAGACAACATTGAGTCTTCATCAGTGTCAACGATCACAGCGTCGGAGCAGCATCTACCGAGAGGGGACAATTACCGGCAAACAAGGAAGAACACAATCAATGCGATGCAACAATATGATGCATGATCATGACATGGCAATATGTTGTTGATTGAGCTAATGCAACTAACAACAGGTTAAATGGAGTTGGTTTGAACACTAGGTTCAAATTCAAATTCAAACTATGAATTCAAATAATGCATTATCATGTTTTGGACTAAACAGTGAGGTTAAGTTGTTCAAACATGCATGAAAATGGTACAGATGGATTCCTTGAATTTTTCTGATAATTTTTCATATATAATTTATCTCATTTGGAGTTACGGTTTAATTTCTATGATTTTTTGAAGTTTAAGCCATTTTCTGGAATTTTCTGAATTAGTTTAATCGAGAAAATGATTAATGACATCAGCATTGTGTCACTACTGCGTCAGCAGGTCAGCCGAGTTGACCCGGGTCAACTCTGACTAGTGGGACCCGTGTGTCATTGACCCAGGGACTAACCCACGGTCAAATCTGGCGTTGACTGGGGTTTGACCCTGTGGTGGGGCCCGCTGTCAGTGGCAGTGAGGTGGCGGATTATGGAGGGATTAGCGCTAAGGACGGCCACGTCGGAGGCGCTGGCGGATAGACGACGGCGACGATCCAGAGCGGCGGTGGCTCGCCGGAGTGGCGCTAGGGGCAGCGGATGGCTGCACTGAGGACACCAGGAGGGAGCCCTTGCTCGCCCGCATCCAGGGATGCACGCAGCTGGGCGCAAGGAGGCCGGGGTCTACGACGGCGACCACTTGGGCGGCGGCCGGAGTTCGGGCGAGATGCGAGTGAGAGCTAGGGGGCACGGGAAGGCGAGCTGGGGCATGCTGCGGGCTCGTGGGGAGGCACTGAGCGCAGTGGTGTGCTCGAGTGCGAGCTCCAGCAGCCGTAGCCATGGCGGCGACATGGCCGGCGGCGAAGAGCTCTCGGGCTCATTACGAACGGTGGCTAGAGAGGGAGGTAGAGTACGGGGAGAGGGGGAAACGATGGCGGAGCTCACAGCGCATCCGATGGAATCGTCAGAGAGCTCGAGGACGCGCTGGTGACGGCGAATCAACGACGGCGACGCTCGGTGCAGGAGGTTGAAGATGAGCTCCAAGGCGGCGTCACGGGGCATCCGGCGATGTGTAGCTGGATGTGGACAAAGAAGAGGTCGTGGTGGAGCTCTGGGCTCAGGCGGAGGGCGAGGATGTGGCTCTGGCCGCGGCAACTGCAAGCGGCGGCGATGGTGGCGTTCGGCCGTGTGCGTGAGAGAGAGACAGAGGAGGGGATGAGGCGAGGGAGAGTGCGAGAGAGAGTCGGGGCAGCGTGGCGTCGTCCAGGAACGGGGTCAGGGAGGAGGACGAGCCTCCAGCGCGAAGCAGGAGGTGGAGGCTCGGGCACGGGCGCGTCGCCACGCCTCTGCCAGTAGGCAGAGGTTGAAGACGGCTCTGCCCCTGGTGGGCTGGGCCACCAGGTGGGCTGGCTGGTGCAGCTGGGCCGGCAACAGGTAGGTGGGCCGAGGTAAGTGCCAGGTTAGTCCTTCTCTCTCTCTCTCTTTTGTTTAGTTTCTGTTTTCTATTTTCTGACATTTCTTTTGATTTAATTTAAATACTAAATCATTTTATAAAATCCTGAAAATAAATATGTGATTAGAACTAAAATATCCCAAACCACATAAAATGTTCCAGAATTATTGGACATATATTAATTATATAAAGAATATATATCCAATGCGAATAGTTATTGAATTAATTCAAAGGCCCAAAATAAATATCTCTGAGATTCCAAAAATATTGTTTTAAGTTTTACCTCTTGCCAATATTTTCAGAGACTAAGAGGAACATTTTCTTGGACTTCTTTGAAAAGATTTTAATGTTGATTATTTTTGAAGTGATTTATGAGGGTTGAGAATTCCCTCAATTCAATTTTAAGAATTTAGACATGATGCATGATGCTCACTCAGGCAAATAGCTACAAGCAAATTCTAGGGCTGTGACAACTCACCCCCACTAAACAAGAATCTCGGCCCGAGATTCAAGACGTGAGGTAAGATGAAGGGGAAAACACAAGCTAACATAATCTTGACGATCCAGGTTGCATCCCTTAGGGTTGTTGATTCGTTGCATACGTTGACTCCGACATCCTTGCCTTTGAGATCTTCATCCACGCGATGACGAGAGGAAAAGAAACTCCCGAAGAATCGATCTTCTTGAAGATCGAGCAACCGACGATCAACTCACAGAACGAGACATAGCGACACCTGTCGAGATGAGACACAATACTCACATCAAGAATGATGGAAATGAGCATATGACAAGGTTTAAGTAAGTAGCGGAATTCCCACACCTAGGAGGGTGGTGAACGGTGTCAACGTAGCGAGGGGTTGGGTTGCCATGATACCATAGCGAGACATCTTAAGGAAGGTGACTCGCAGAAATATTCCCTTAAGTGGCAAAAAGAATTACTTTTGATACAAAGATCATTGAAACTCTTTATACCAGCCTGAGGTAATCACAATCGATCGTTGGAAGGGGTTTGAAAGAATGGCATACTCCGACTAGGATGGATGATGTGGACTATCTTGTTGAAGACAACGCAATGGATGATTTTTGCTTATCATCGGAAATGGATGGGACCCATGGTAAGTCCACTTTTGAAGATGATCCTGAACAACAACTACTGAGGTGCAGGCTGGGAGCAAAATGCAAATGTTGGGAATGATTCTGGTAACTGGGGAAGAGCTCAACAGTCGAGAGTGAGTCCACTGTTTGAAAAGGTTATAACCTAACCGAGGAAACTAGAGGCAAATCCTAGTTAATGCCAACGGTAAAACCTGGTACTTGCACGTGCTCTCAAGAACTTGAGTATCTCCATATTCGTCAAGGTTTTACCAATATCCGTGTCAAGGATCCTGGCAACACAACATACCACCATGATGAATGGTGATGGATGATGCCGATGCAAAGGAATATAACACTTTCTCAGATTTCACCTTAGCGAGGCCAAGGAAACAATATCTGGATAATCGACCGAGAGACATTTAGCACTCCCTTCTAATGTTCTCCTTGATGTGCTAGGATAACTCATTTATTGATATGGTTTGGTATCTAGGACATCAAGTGAAAGGTCGGACTTCGGGAGCACAAGAATCCGTAAGGATTAACTACGGAGGTAAATCCTACGAAATCCTCATGGGAAGGTGGCCAACTTTCTTCAATCGAGATACTACAATAATAGGTCTTCCGGCTGGATGTGTTGGCCACGACATCCACTTTACCGGTTATCGAGAGACCAATATTATAGTTCTTGGAAAATGCTCCAACCATCATATCTGCCTGAGATTTAGATCTGGTTGGTGTCAGGATATTCCAGACTCATCGAGTCTAGAAAGAAAAGGAATGTTTGCAACACAAATCGACGAGACGACGTTGCGAGATTCTCGGGGAATGAACTGCGATAGCAAACTCCAAAACATAAGCTGGTTCTGCTACAACATGTGAACACATTGTCCCAGACAAGTATGACCACATGGTAGTCTTATAATAAAACACTACCTAGTTCTGGTGGGGAACCATCATTGAGGATATCGAAATCTTGTGCATGACCTAGGATAGCACAACAACTCCTTTTCCTCGAACAGGTCAATCAGTGGCTTAGTGTGCTAGGGATACGTATAGAATGTAGATGATCAGTCTATCAGACCATAGAATACTTCGCACATGCATGACTGACTTGGGATGATTCTAGAGGAAGCAAAACCAAACTTTCTCGAATTCACGGCGGCAACTTACATCAGATGCACATGAATTAGAGGAAGTCACATCTTTCAACCGGACATATGCTTCATGATCGGGACATGAGGGCAATGCTTATAAAGTTTCCAACACTAGCTGGATGTTCAACACAATCATGGAGGAGACAGAATGCCACTGATGGGCTCAACAGCAACTCATCGGAATTTCCATATCAGTGGACTTCCACCACTATGTGAACAATGTGATAGTATTGGTCAGACCAAAGATATAATGGTGTATGCTCGAGGGACAACCGCAAGTAAGACAACATTATGAACATCGTTGGTTCTGATTTGATTTGACGATAGCCCACACTTAAATCAAGGTTTGGACAAGTTAATAGATTCAACAGCTGATCACGGGGATCAGTCGATGAAGATATCATCTTTCTTCAACACACACACACACAAGGATATCCCTTAGTGATGAGCTGAATCGGACAAGTTTTCATCTTCCAACTCTCCAAGTTGTTGTTAATCTTAACCAACTAGCTCAGGGTATCCAACATAGATTCTTGGAGAATGGGTGGTTTGGAGGAAAACCAACATGATCACGAACTCAACATAGCGGTCAGGTGACAACCAGGTAATACTTCCGAGAAGATAATCAGAACATCACGAACCACCGATATGTCACTAAGCTCGAGAACAATCTTGCTTTTGAGAGCAAGACGATATGGACAAATAAACAAGGGGTTGAATATTCCTAAGTCACTGATCGAGGAGTGCACCGGAAATAAGGGCTAGATAGCACGATTAATCTTAGGATGATGATTTAATAACCAACACGCTAATAATGAGAATAGTGCCCAATAACTACCAAGCAACACAGTTGCTAGGAGTATTGATTTCACACAACACGATTCACTTGTCGGCATTCCGGCTACAACAACACGGAACCGAGGAAGGAATAATGATAGCGAGAAGTATTACTGCGTCAAGAATTCATAAGAGGCGGTGCAATTCTCATGACATTCTTGACATAAAGATGGTAACACTCCAAGGTAGAACAGAATCAAAGCTTGATTGCATTTGATCTGCGGAATACAACTGCTTTGACCCAATCCTAGAAATGGATGAGGTACTGGAGTTTGTTTCTCCTATTTGCCTGAGTGAGCATCATGCATCATGTCTAAATTCTGAAAATTGAATTGAGGGAATTCTCAACCCTCATAAATCACTTCAAAAATAATCAACATTAAATCTTTTCAAAGAAGTCCAAGAAAATGTTCCTCTTAGTCTCTGAAAATATTGGCAAGAGGTAAAACTCAAACAATATTTTTGGAATCTCAGAGATATTTATTTTGGGCCTTTGAATTAATTCAATAACTATTTGCATTGGATATTTTTTTTATATAAATAATACATGTCCAATAATTCTGGAACATTTTATGTGGTTTGGGATATTCTAGTTCTAGTCACATATTTATTTCCAGGATTTTATAAAATGATTTAGTATTTTAATTAAATCAAAACAAATGTCAAAAAATAGAAAACAGAACTAAAATAAAAGAGAGAGAGAGAGAGAGACAAGGACTACCTGGCCTCACCTGCGAAGCCCACCAGAGAGGCCAGCCCACCTACGCGGCCCGCTACTATATCGGCCCAGCCCACCTCCACCTCCTCGTCGTCTTCCTCCCCTTGCCCCGAAGCAGCTGCGTGCCAGCAGCAGGGCACATAGGAGACATCCACCTCCTGCTTCACGGTGGCAGCCTCCCTGGCCTCCTAACCGCGCCACGGAGACGCCCGCGGCCCCCTCGACCCTCTCTGGCTCTCCCAGCGCTTCTTCTCCCTCTCTGGTTCTCTTCTCCAGCCACCCGAGAACGCCGTCGTCGCCGCTGACGCGCACCACCGTGGCCACAGCCACTGCCTCGCCTCGCCAATGCGCTCAGAGGCTCCGCCTCGACCCCCTCTTCCTCGTCACCGAGCCACACCCCGCGGGAGCCCCTACAACACCGCCATCAGCTCCGTCTTCTTCCTCGGACTCCGACGGCCGCCGTCCTCGATTCTCCGTCGTCAGGACCTCCCCCGAGCCGCTGAGCCTACCCGTGGACCCGCTGTGAGCTCCCGGTCTTTTCCCCCTTAACCACGCCGTCGTTTTCGCCCCGTAGCTGCTGCCCCGCGAGCACCCGAAGCTCGCTGCCGCTGTGCCTCGACGCCGTCGTGGCTAGAGCCACGGTAGCTCGAAGCCGAGCACACTGCTGTGCTTAGCACGCTTCCAGGAGCCGAGCGCGCCCACCCATTCGACCTACCGTGCACCATAGCGTTGCGCCACTCGAGCCCGAGCTCCGGCAACCGCCGCGGGCTCCACTCCGGTGAGCTACGGCCTCCCCATGACCTAGTACCTGCACCGTTCGACGCGCGGGAGCAAGAGCTCTCCAACGCATCTAGACACGCTTCGAACGAGGCCCCGTAGTGTTTTTCCGAGCCGCACCGCCGTCTCGGCCCTCGCCGGCGGCTAAACGCCGGCGGGTTGACCGCTTTGACCGGCAGGGTTGACCCCGGGTTGACCTCCCCTGGGTCCTGACGTGTGGGCCCAGGCCCTGTTTAATTACTGTTAGTTTAATTAGTGTTAAATAACTTAGTTAACCCACTGACTCGCTAACATGTGGGCCCAGCCCTGCTGACATTTTAGTTAGTGTTAGCTTAGGGCTAATTAACTCAGTCAATTAGCTGAGTCACTGACAAGTGGGTCCCACTGGTCAGGTTTGACCTGGCCAGCCATAGTTGACCTGATGACGTCATTCTTACGTCATGCTGACGCAGTAAAGCCTTTTCTGGAATTTAAATAAATCTAAATGATTTATTATTTTCAGAAAATGCCCAAAACTTCTAAAAATCATAGAAATTCAACCGTAACTCCAAATAAGATAAATTATATATGAAAAATGATCAGAAAAATCCAAGGAATCGGAATATGGCACTTTTATGCATGTTTTAACAAGTTAACCTCACTGAATAGGACAATTCATGATTATGGAATAAAAGGTAATTAGTTTTGGAGTTGGAATTTGCTATAGGTTTGAATTCCACTTCAATGAATATGACTAACTGTTGCACTAGGTCAATTCAGTACTTTAATATGACATATCATTCATATGAATGTGCATTGCATTGATTGTGGTTCCTTTTGTGTTTGCCGGTGTTTGTCCCCTCTCGATAGACGTTGTTTCGACGTTGTGATCGTTGACACTGATGAAGACCCAATGATATCTTCAGAAGTGCCAGGCAAGCACAATCCCCTTGTTCATTTCGATACAAGCCCACTCTCTCGCTCCTGTTCTCTTTTACTGCATTAGGACAACAACGATTCAACTGTTACATGTTGCGGTAGCTGAACCCCTTTCCTCTGCATGACCTGTCATTGCCACAGTAAATAGATGAAACCCACTAGCATGAGTAGGAGTTGTTTGAGCCCTGATGTGCCTACTCATTCATGCTTATTTGTCATGCCTGCTACTGCTTAGAGTTGAGTCAGGTCTGATTCATCGGGGATGAATTGGAACAGTGATGAACATGTCCTACTGTGTGTGAGCTAAGTGTGTGAACACGATTTGGTAAAGGTAGCGGTGAGAGGCCATGTAGGAGTACATGGTGGGTTTTCTCATTGCAGCCGTCCTCAGGAACTGAGTTCTGTGTCTGTGATCCATGAACAGCTACTACCACTCATTCGGATCCTTAATTGACCCTCTCGGCTTCTTAATCACCCTAGTACTTTGTCCAGGAGTTGCAACTAGTTTTTGGTGTTTGTAAGTTATGTTTTGGCGGCCGTGCGTAGCGCTGACCCTAGGGATGGGCTATGTTGCGGTAGATACACCGTGGCACGGTGTACCGGGCGCCCGTTTGGTGTCTCGGGAACCCTGTTCACATCGTTCGGGGCCGTATGTGGAAACCTCGGCCAGACTCCCTGTGGATGGAACCTGGATAGGCGATAAACCTAGACTACAGACTTAAGTGTTTAGGTAGGCCGTGGCCGACACCCTCGCCAGGCTTCCGCTTGAAGGTTGCCGAGATACATGACGTGTATATGGTGGTAAGTGGTGGGAGCGTGTGTGAAGAAGTACACCCCTGCAGGGTTATCATTATCTATTCGAATAGCCGGATTCCTCGGATATGGAAACTTGGACCCCTTGCATAGTTCATAGACAAGTGGAAGTGGATACTCTAAAATGCGCAAGATAAGCGTGAGTGCTATGGATGGCCTTCTCGTAGGGAGACGGGAGCGGATCCATAGTGGTGTATTGAGTGGTGAATATGTGGACTCGTGTGCGCCACCTCAAAAGAGTTACTTGCAGTCGTAGTTTAATATAGCCACCGAGTCAAAGCTGGCTTGCTGCAGTTAAACTCCACCACCCCCTTTGTTGATACCGATGCATATGTAGATAGTTCTGATGTAAGTCTTGCTGAGTACAATTGTACTCACGTTTGCTTAATTTATGTTTTGTAGAGAGACTTCAGTATCGCTAGTAGTTACGCGTGGACTTTGATGTTTAGCTTGATACCTCAGCTACGATCTTGTGCCCTCGGCAGGATCTGGTAGATAGTCAGGCTTCTTAGCCTTTTCCATTTGTAGATGTCTGTACTCAGACATGTTAAGCTTCCGCATGTGCTTTGCATTTTATGCTATGATTGTTGGGTCATGAGACCCATGTTTGTAATATCTCGCTCCTCGGAGCCTAATGAATAAATACTTGAGTTGTAGAGTTATGTTGTGATGCCATGTTGTATTTACACATATCGAGCATATTGTGTGTATGATTGAAATGCCTGGTATGTGTGGGATCCAACAATCTAGTTGTTTGTCCTTGGCAGTCTCTCTTATGGGGAAATGTAGTCTAGTGCTTCCTGAGCCATAGTAGTCCGCTATAGCCCGGTTCACCGGAGTCCTGCTAGCCCAGCACTACTGCTCAGATCACTTGACTGGTCGGCATGTGTTTCACTTCGTTCCTATGTCTGTCCCTTCGGGGAAATGTCACGCGGTGACATCCGGAGTCCTGCTTAGCCTGCTATAGCCCGGGTTCCCGGAGTCCTGTTAGCCCAGTGCTACAGCCCGGATTCACACGCTGCTGACCAACACGCTCGATGTGAATCATGTATGCCTGTTCCCATAGGTTAGTGCCGCTTTGGGTTCACGACTAGCCATGTCGGCCCGGGTTCTCTGTCATAAGGATGCTAGCGACACTATCATATATGTGAGCCAAAAGGCGCAAACGGTCCCGGGCCATGGTAAGGCGACACCCGTGGGATACCGTGCGTGAGGCCACAAAGGGATATGAAGTGTTACCAGCTAGATCGATGTGACTTGGAATCGGGGTCCTGACAGCTTTGGTATAAGAGCCTGACTACCTGTAGGATTACCAAGCCAAACTGGTCGAAGTCGAGTCTAGAAATGCTTTAGTTATGTAAGGGAATTGATTGTGGGAGGGAACGTAAGGCTCTTTTTACTCCTCATACCTCATGCCCTCTGATCTGAGTCATCCTCTTCCTTTCTACGGGAATTAAGAACTAGGCCTTCTCATCTATCTATCAGGATGACGTGTTACTAATCCGTAGACTTATAGGATTGTTAAATTCAAGTCTCAGTTCAGTTCCTTTTACCTCCGTATGCTCATAGCTGGCCTCAGAACCTTGATATTGTAATGTTGAGTGGTCATGCCACTATTTTGCAGGATGTCTCAAATATTTCGAGCATTCACAGCCGTTATGCTGTCCGAGTCATCCCAGGTTTCTAAATAGTCTGATGCATTTGCAAATCCCTTCCTCCTGTTCCTGATGTCCATTTGGGCCAGATTAATCACACTAATCGGTGAGTTGAGGTACTTTGTTGCCTCGACATATATGTTGGAGCTATTACTATGACCCTAGGTGTTTTAGGGAGTCACCTAGTGATCTAGCCATGTTTTGTATCCCCAGTGTGTGATTCTGGCCATTATTCTCAAAAGCATCCTGTGATGCCATGTAATGGTAGGTATTCTATTCATGGGTTCTTGAACCCGAGATTCACCCTACTTACCTCATGTTGATAGTGTTTGTTAGTTCCTTTAGGATATTAGTAACATTTGCATTAGTCCTCGAGGTCCGTGGTATATCCTTCTTCCAAATACTATGAACCGTCTATGGCAGAAGTTCTTTGAACCATAAGATCACAACCAGAGTGCTCTTGATGAGTTCTCCATTCTTCATTGTGAATCTGCCAGTCCTATCTTTCTGCATGGGTTATCCGGAAGAAATAACATGCTAATCCATGCATCCATAACTCAGAAAAATTATATATTTCTTTGAGTTGTCCCTCATTAGTTGTTTTCTGACCCTCGTCTATCAATTGATAGTCAGGAGTAGTTTTGCATTCGTGTTATCAATGCTTATTATTCTTGTGGTCTATTAAGCCATTCTATTCTGGAATGACTAGGAGAAACAAACTCCAGTACCTCATCCATATCCAGGATTGGGTCAAAGCAGTTGTATTCCGCAGATCAAAATGCCATCCAGCTTTTGCTTTGCTCTACCTTGGAGTGTTACCATCTTTATGTCAGGAGTGTCATGAGAATTGCACCACCTCTTATGAATTCTTGACGCAGTAATACTTCTTGCCATCATTGTTCATTCCTCAGTTCCGTGTTATTATAACCGGAATGCCGACAAGTGAACCGTGGTGTGTGAAAGCAATATTCCTAGCAACTCGTTGCTTGGTAGTTCATGGAGAATACTCTCATTCTTAGTGTGCTGGTAATTAAATCACCATCCTAAGATTGACCGTGCTACCTAGTCCATATTTCCGGGTGCACTCATCGACCAATGGGTTAGGACTGTGAATCCCTCGCTCCTTGGTCATATCGTCTTACCCTGAAAAGCAAGATTGTTCTCGAGCTTAATAACATATCGGTGGTTCGTGATTTTCTGAATATCTTCTCGGAAGTGTTACCAGGTTGTCACCTGACCGTTATGTTGAGTTCGTGAACAAGTTGGTTTTCCGATAAACCACTTTTCTTCTCCAAGAATCTGTGTTGGATACCCCTGAGCTAGTTGGTTAAGCTTAACAACAACTTGGAGAGTTGGAAGATAAAAGCTTGTCTGACTTAGTTCATGTTAAGGGATATCTTTGTGTTTGTGCGTGTGTTGAAGAAAGATGATATCTTCACCAATTGGTCCTCGTGATCAGTTGTTGGATCTATTGTCTTTTCAAAACTTTGATTTGAGTATGGGCTATCGTCAAACCAAATCAGAACCAACGATGTTCGTAATGTTGTCTTACTTGCGGTTGTTCCTCGAGCATACACCATTATATTTTTGGTCTGACCAATACTATCACATTGTTCACATAGTGGTGGAAGTCCAGTGATATGGAGATTCCGATGAGTTGCTGTTAAGCCCATCAGCATCATTTTGTCTCCCCCATGATTCACGTTGAACATTACACTAGTGTTGGAAACTTTATAAGCATTGCCCTCATGTCCCGATCATGAAGCATATGTCCGGTTGAAAGGTGTGACTTCCTCTAATTCATGTGCATCTGATGTAAGTTGCCGCCATGAATTCGAGAAAGTTTGTTTTTGCTTCCTTTGGAATCATCCCAAGTCAGTCATGCATGTGCGAAGTATTCTATGGTCTGATAGACTGATCATCTACATTCTATACGTATCCCTAGCACACTAAGCCACTGATTGACCTGTTCGAGGAAAAGGAGTTGTTGTGCTATCCTAGGTCATGCACAAGATTTCGATATCCTCAATGATGGTTCCCCACCAGAACTAGGTAGTGTTTTATTATAAGACTACCATGTGGTCATACTTGTCTGGGACAATGTGTTCACATGTTGTAGCAGAACCAGCTTATGTTTTGGAGTTTGCTATCGCAGTTCATTCCCCGAGAATCTCGCAACGTCGTCTCGTCGATTTGTGTTGCAAACATTCCTTTTCTTTCTAGACTCGATGAGTCTGGAATATCCTGACACCAACCAGATCTAAATCTCAGGAAGATATGATGGTTGGAGCATTTTCCAAGAACTATAATATTGGTCTCTCGATAACCGGTAAAGTGGATGTCGTGGCCAACACATCCATCCGGAAGACCTATTATTGTAGTATCTCGATTGAAGAAAGTTGGCCACCTTCCCATGAGGATTTCGTAGGATTTACCTCCGTAGTTAATCCTTACGGATTCTTGTGCTCCTGAAGTCCGACCTTTCACTTGATGTCCTAGATACCAAACCATATCAATAAATGAGTTATCCTAGCACATCAAGGAGAACATTAGAAGCGGAGTGCTAAATGTCTCTCGGTCGATTATCCAGATATTGTTTCCTTGGCCTCGCTAAGGTGAAATCTGAGAAAGTGTTATATTCCTTTGCATCGGCATCATCCATCACCATTCATCATGGTGGTATGTTGTGTTGCCAGGATCCTTGACACGGATATTGGTAAAACCTTGACGAATATGGAGATACTCAAGTTCTTGAGAGCACGTGCAAGTACCAGGTTTTACCGTTGGCATTAACTAGGATTTGCCTCTAGTTTCCTCGGTTAGGTTATAACCTTTTCAAACAGTGGACTCACTCTCGACTGTTGAGCTCTTCCCCAGTTACCAGAATCATTCCCAACATTTGCATTTTGCTCCCAGCCTGCACCTCAGTAGTTGTTGTTCAGAATCATCTTCAAAAGTGGACTTACCATGGGTCCCATCCATTTCCGATGATAAGCAAAAATCATCCATTGCGTTGTCTTCAACAAGATAGTCCACATCATCCATCCTAGTCGGAGTATGCCATTCTTTCAAACCCCTTCCAACGATCGATTGTGATTACCTCAGGCTGGTATAAAGAGTTTCAATGATCTTTGTATCAAAAGTAATTCTTTTTGCCACTTAAGGGAATATTTCTGCGAGTCACCTTCCTTAAGATGTCTCGCTATGGTATCATGGCAACCCAACCCCTCGCTACGTTGACACCGTTCACCACCCTCCTAGGTGTGGGGATTCCGCTACTTACTTAAACCTTGTCATATGCTCATTTCCATCCTTCTTGATGTGAGTATTGTGTCTCATCTCGACAGGTGTCGCTATGTCGCGTTCTGTGAGTTGATCGTCGGTTGCTCGATCTTCAAGAAGATCGATTCTTCGAGAGTTTCTTTTCCTCTCGTCATCGCGTGGATGAAGATCTCAAAGGCAAGGATGTCAGAGTAAACGTATGCAACGAATCAACAACCCTAAGGGATGCAACCTGGATCGTCAAGATTATGTTAGCTTGTGTTTTCCCCTTCATCTTACCTCACGTCTTGAATCTCGGGCCGAGATTCTTGTTTAGTAGGGGTGAGTTGTCACAGCCCTAGAATTTGCTTGTAGCTATTTGCCTGAGTGAGCATCATGCATCATGTCTAAATTCTGAAAATTGAATTGAGGGAATTCTCAACCCTCATAAATCACTTCAAAAATAATCAACATTAAAATCTTTTCAAAGAAGTCCAAGAAAATGTTCCTCTTAGTCTCTGAAAATATTGGCAAGAGGTAAAACTCAAAACAATATTTTTGGAATCTCAGAGATATTTATTTTGGGCCTTTGAATTAATTCAATAACCATTTGCATTGGATATATATTTTTTTATATAAATAATACATGTCCAATAATTCTGGAACATTTTATGTGGTTTGGGATATTCTAGTTCTAGTCACATATTTATTTCCAGGATTTTATAAATGATTTAGTATTTTAATTAAATCAAAACAAATGTCAAAAAATAGAAAACAGAACTAAAATAAAAGAGAGAGAGAGAGAAGGACTACCTGGCCTCACCTGCGAAGCCCACCAGAGAGGCCAGCCCACCTACGCGGCCCGCTACTGTACCGGCCCAGCCCACCTCCACCTCCTCGTCGTCTTCCTCCCCTTACCCCGAAGCAGCTGCGTGCCAGCAGCAACGCACACAGGAGACCTCCACCTCCCGCTTCGCGGTGGCAGCCTCCCTGGCCTCCTAACCGCGCCACGGAGACGCCCGCGGCCCCCTCGACCCTCTCTGGCTCTCCCAACGCCTCTTCTCCCTCTCTGGTTCTCTTCTCGCAGCCGCCCGAGAACGCCGTCGTCGCCGCCGACGCGCACCGCCGTGGCCACAGCCACTGCCTCGCCTCGCTGATGCGCTCAAAGGCTCCGCCTCGACCCCCTCTTCCTACTCACCGAGCCACGCCCCGCGGGAGCCCCTACAACGCCGCCATCAGCTCCGTCTTCTTCCTCGGACTCCGACGGCCGCCGTCCTCGATTCTCCGTTGTCAGGACCTCCCCCGAGCCGTTGAGCCTACCCGTCGACCCGCTGTGAGCTCCCGATATTTTCCCCCTTAACCACGCCGTCGTTTTCGCCCCGTAGCTGCTGCCCCGCGAGCACCCGAAGCTCGCTGCCACTGTGCCTCGACGCCGTCGTGGCTAGAGCCATGGTAGCTCGAAGCCGAGCACACTGCTGTGCTTAGCACGCTTCCAGGAGCCGGGCGCGCCCACCCATTCGACCTACCGTGCACCATAGCGCTGCGCCGCTCGAGCCCGAGCTCCGGCTCCTGGAAGCGTGCTAAGCACAGCAGTGTGCTCGGCTTCGAGCTACCATGGCTCTAGCCACGACGGCGTCGAGGCACAGCGGCGGCGAGCTTCGGGTGCTCGCGGGGCAGTAGCTATGGGGCGAAAACGACGGTGTGGTTAAGGGGGAAAAGACCGGGAGCTCACAGCGGGTCGACGGGTAGGCTTAGCGGCTCGGGGGAGGTCCTGACGACGGAGAATCAAGGACGGCGGCCTTTTATTTAGTTTCTGTTTTCTATTTTCTAACATTTGTTTTGATTTAATTTAAATACTAAATCATTTTATAAAATCCTGAAAATAAATATGTGATTAGAACTAAAATATCCCAAACCACATAAAATGTTCCAGAATTATTGGACATATATTAATTATATAAAGAATATATATCCAATGCGAATAGTTATTGAATTAATTCAAAGGCCCAAAATGAATATCTCTGAGATTCCAAAAATATATTTTTAAGTTTTACCTCTTGCCAATATTTTCAGAGACTAAGAGGAACATTTTCTTGGACTTCTTTGAAAAGATTTTAATGTTGATTATTTTTGAAGTGATTTATGAGGGTTTCAACTAACCTCAATTCAACTTTCAGAATTTAGACATGATGCATGATGCTCACTCAGGTAAATAGCTACAAGAAAATTCTAGGGCTGTGACAACTAGTCTGGTTGCCTTGTTCGTTGTGCTGAGCACCTCCCTCGAAGGACCCAAATATTGGAACAAGAGTGCTCAGGTTTATCCCGAACACCCCAGCACTTGTGGCATGGGGGCAGAAGCCGAGGACTAGCCATCTCTCAGATTGGATAAACAGGCAAACAGAAGGTAATATTTTAAATTCAAACAAGCGTCGCATAGCGCATATGAAACATGTTTTCATACATATAGGACAAAACGAGCAAGTCTCATTCAAAAATTACATTTTGTGAACAGTCATCCACGATAAGACGGGCGCCCGGCAGAACACCCTCGTAGTACATCTCGGGGTGGCGGTGCTCCTTGCCCTCCGGCGGCCCCTCCTTGATCAGCTTCACGTCGTCTAGCTTGACCCACTGCATTTTTACACGGGCGAAGGCCCGGCGTGCACCTTCAATGCAGACGGATCGCTTGACGACCTCTAGCCGTGGGCAGGCATCCACAAGCCGCCTCACCAGGCCGAAGAAGCTGTTCGGAAGGGCATCACCAGGCCACAACCGGACTATGAAGCCCTTTATGGCCTGATCGGCCGCCTTATGTAGCTCGGCCATCTGCTTCAGCTGGTCGCTCATTGGCACCGGATGTTCGGCCTCAGCATACTTAGACCAGAACAACATCTCCGTCGAGCTCCCGTCCTCAGCCTGGTAAAATTGTGCGGCATCGGACGCACTGTGGGGCAAATATGCAAATGCTCCTGAAGAGCTCCGGATCCGGGTAAGTAGTTGATGATTTACTTTTACATGCTTGCTTTGCATATAGAAAGCCTTACCCGCTGTTATCTTCTTCATCGCGTCGATCTCCTGAAGGGCCTTCTGGGCCTCGGCCTTGGCACTCTTCGCGCTCTCACGGGCCGTGGCAAGCTAAGACTCTCGCGTCTTCAAGTCAAGCTCCAACGCCTCGTGCTTCGTCATGAGAGCCTGGAGCTCTTGCTGTACCTCGCCCACCCGAGCCTCGTGCCTCTCTCGCTCGGTGCGCTCCTGGGCCACCTTCTCTTCGGCCTGGGACAGCGCTTGCTTCAGGGTCGCCACCTCGGTCGTGGCCCCTCGCAAACATACAATGATCCTGTCATTTAGCAATCGCGTCCTTTTTCTCATCTATGGACGGGGTATTACTTACCCTTGTTCTCCTCGAGCTGCCTCTTAGCAAGGCTGAGCTCTTTCCGGGACCCCTCGAGGGCCTCCTTCAGTACGACGACCTCTGCAGTAAGTGCGGCGGACGCCAGCAGTGAAGCCTGCATATGCATATTGACATACTTATATTAGACTCCCGCGATATTATTTGATCCTCTGTTCGGCTTTTCTTTGTGAACACCGAACAAAGCATCGGGGGCTACTGTCTATGCGGTAATATTTCTACTACATTTTAAAACACTTACCTTGAAGCCTGTTAGAAGGCTTGTGCAGGCTTCAGTCAATCTGCTCTTGGCGGACTGAACCTTCTGGATCACCGCACTCATGATAGTGCGGTGCTCCTCCTCGATGGAAGTGCTGTGAAGCGCTTCCAACATATTGTCCAGTGCCTCTGGATGGATAGAGGTCACCGGCACAGGCGTCTCACCCCTCTTAGAAGGAGACAGCCTGCCCGAGCCCGGAACTGTTGGAGGTTCCGGCGCGGTGTTCGATTGAGGGCCGAACTCGGAGCTCTCAGGGGCCCCGTCCCCTCTACTCCCGGAGTCCGGAAGGTCGCCTTGAGGCGCCTCCGGGACTGTCTCCCCTCGATCCGGTGCCTCTTGGGACAACACCTCGGCGTCGTCGGCAGGATGAGGAGAGGTGGCAGTCGGGACTGGATCGCTATCCATGTCCGACGAACCCAGGGAGCCGTCCGATGATACCTCGATATTGGCTCGTGGCGGCCTGCGTAATTATGTTCAGCAATTAGGGAAAGCAATGCGATAAAGGAATCCTATGGGTTACTTTGGTATCCGAATACTTACGATCTCCCCTTGGGCTTGGCCCTGGGCAACCACTCATCTTCACTTTCGTCGGCGGCAGTGGAGCTGTCCGGAAGGAGAGTCCTTCCCTTCTTGGACCCTCCGGCCTCCCCAGTCGGGGCGGCCTTCCTTTTCTTGTCTCCCCCAGTCGGTGGGGGAGCCTCTTCTTCCTCTTCCTCATCTTCGGGGGAAGAGTGCGCCACAGAGTCATCGGACGGTGAGTCCGACGACGCCTGGCGTCGGGAACTCTTTCGAGCTCCCTTGGCCTTCTTGGTCTTCTTCGGCACCTTATAAGGGGCCGGAGTCATCATCTTCGTCAGAAGAGCGTCTGCGGGGCCTTCGGGCAAGGGAGCCGAACAGTCGATCTATCCGGCCATCTTCTGCCAGTCCTGTTAAAATTACGGGAGTTTAGATCCCGCATAGAGTCAATCTATATAAAAATAAGTATCCTGTGAAAGGTAAAACAACTTACCGCGCTGGCTTGGCGCTTCGCGCTGAATCTGCGATCCTTGGTAATGGGGGGAGGGACCTCGGCGCTCTTGAACAGCACCCTCCAGGCATCTTCATGAGTCGTGTCGAAGAGCCTGTTCAGAGTTCGATGCTGCGCCGGATTGAACTCCCACAAGGTGAACTCCCGTTGTTGGCACGGGAGTATCCGGTGGATGAGCATAACCTGGACTATGTTGACGAGCTTGAGCTTCTTGTCCACCATGTTTTGAATACATGACTGGAGTCCAGTCAGCTCTTTTGAATTACCCCAGGACAGGCCCTTCTCCTTCCAGGAGGAGAGCCGCGTGGGGGTGCCAGATCGGAACTCGGGGGCCGCTACCCGTGCAGGGTCGCGCGTCTCGGTGATGTAAAACCACCCCGATTGCCACCCCTTTATGTTTTCCACAAAGGAGCCCTCGAGCCATGTTATGTTGGGCATCTTGCCCACCATGGCGCCTCCGCACTCCGCTTGGCGGCCGCCCACCACCTTCGGCTTGACGTTGAAGGTCTTCAGCCATAGGCCGAAGTGGGGCTTGACGCGGAGAAAGGCCTCGCACACGACGATAAATGCCGAGATGTTGAGGATGAAGTTCGGGGCCAGATCGTGGAAATCCAGGCCGTAATAGAACATGAGCCCCCGGACAAAGGGATGGAGAGGGAATCCCAGTCCGCGGAAGAAATGGGTGAGGAATACAACCCTCTCATGGGGCCTGGGGGTGGGGATGAGTTGCCCCTCATCTGGGAGCCAGTGCGTGATATTGTCGGGCAGGTATCCGGCTCTCATCAGTTTCTTGACGTATCCCTCCGTAACGGAGGAGACCATCCACTTGCCTCCCGCTCCGGACATGGTTGGAGAAGGTTGAGATGGAAGTGAGGACTTGGGCGCTAGAGCTCGAGTGTGCGGGAGCGGATGAGCAGAGGAGGAAGAAGGCGTGGATAGAAAGGTGAATCCTTATCCCTTTATATGGGCGGACAAAACTAAGCGTCCCCACTTGCCTGGTAAAACTCGCTTATCCCCCAAGCACCGTAATTAATGGCGCGGTTGGGTTACCCACGCCCGTATTGATGAGAATCCCGTAATAAGGGGACACAATCTCTGCTTTGACAAGACGTGTCGAAAAACTTCCTCGCGTTATGTGCGGGGCTGGTTAAAAGAAACGGTTCGAATAATCACCATGCCATGACGTAACGTCGTGTTGCCAAAACAAGCTAGCTGATTAGATCTACGAAAACATTATTCTCTCTATGGTGGAATGTGGAACTTATTTTGCAGCGTCGGACACTATCCTCGTATTCAAATTCTTCTGTGATGTATTCGGAGAAGGAACCCGCCTTGCAATGCCGAAGACAACTGCGCGCCGGACTCGTCGTCATTGAAGCCTGGTTCAGGGGCTACTGTGGGAGTCCTGGATTAGGGGGTCTCCGGATAGCCGGACTATCTCCATTGGCCGGACTGTTAGACTATGAAGATACAAGATTGAAGGCTTCGTCTCGTGTCCGGATGGGACTCTACTTGGCGTGGAAGGCAAGCTAGGCAATACGTATATGGATATCTCCTCTTTTGTAACTGACCTTGTGTAACCCTAACCCTCTTCGGTGTCTATATAAACTGAAGGGTTTTAGTCCGTAGGACAACAATCACAACATACAATCATACCATAGGCTAGCTTCTAGGGTTTAGCCTCTCTGATCTCATGGTAGATCTACTCTTGTAACACCCATATCATCAATATTAATCAAGCAGGACGTAGGGTTTTACCTCCATCAAGAGGGCCCAACCCTGGGTAAAACTCCGTGTCCCTTGCCTCCTGTTACCATCAGGCCTAGACGCACAGTTCGGGACCCCCTACCCGAGATCCGCCGGTTTTGACACCGACACCAGCGCTCATGTTCTCTGTTCGTCAAGCTCTTCTTGATGGGATTATTTTCTTGATGTTCGCACATTCTGAAAATGCCCATTTGCCCTTTATGTAAATCAGCCCCTTTGAGAGAGAACTGTCGGATGTGGGGTTCCGGCAAACCCTTAAGGTTCAAACACTTGGGTGCGCGTGAAGTCTTTTCCTCCCACCGATCTACGCCCTACCTCGCTAAGATCTCGCAGACGAACTTGATGAACTCGCAACATAGAAAGACACAAGATTTATACTGGTTCGGGCCACCATTGTGGTGTAATACCCTACTCCAGTGTGGTGGTGGTGGATTGCCTCTAGGGCTGATGACGAACAATACAATGGGAAGAACAGCCTCCTGAGGTTGAGGTGTTCTTATGCTTGGCTAACTTGTACACGTGGGGATCTTCTTCCGGCTCTCTATCCGAGATGAGGTTGCTCCCCCAGCTATGGTGGTGGCTAGTCCTATTTATAGAGGCCATGGTCCTATTCCCAAATATTGAGCGGGAAGGGAGCCAACAATGGCGGGCTAATTTGAAGGGGGATAGCTAGTACAAGCCATCCTGACAAAAGTGGTATTTGCCCGACAAAGGCTCTGGTGGTGACGCCGTCTTGGGCTCCACGATGCCCTCCATCTTGCCGTCCTTCTGGTCCTGGTCTTGTTGCACCGATATGGCAACCTTTGCCTGATGCCTCGGTACACCTCGCCTGCATAGGCCTCCTTAGCACCAAAGAGGAAACAAGGATGCTGCGCATGCTGGCGCCCGCCTGCTGTCGATCATCATGGCTCACATCACGAGGGCCTTGTGAGGTTTGCCTCGCCTTGATATCTCCACTCCTCGTGAGCCTGCGTGACTAGGCCACTCCAGAGGAGGTCTTGTGTCGTCCGCCTCGCGAGGCTTGTCCCCTCGCGAGGGTCTTGGATGCCTTGTTGATGAAGATGGGCCGTACGGCCTGCTGGCTTAGCCACGCAGTGGGCCGTAGGCAGGCAAGTGTGGGGACTCCTGTTTCCAGAACGCCGACAGTAGCCCCCGGGCCCAAGGTGTGCTCGGGCTTGGCTTTGCGGCGAAGCCAAGGGTCAAGTACGGAGCACCGTGGGCCCCCAAAAGCCCGCGGCCTCGGTTGACGCGTGGCGGTTGATTGGAGGTGGGCGTCTCCGCTTCCCCATGCTGCCTTTGAATCCACCTGGCTATGCGGCCCTCGCCTCTTACACAGTTATTCTTCCTTCGCCACGCCTGGCTCTTCCGATCTCCCTGCTTCCTCGGGGCCCTCCTCTATCCTCCCAATCTGACTTGCACTCCACCTGCTTCACCGCCATGTCACCGAAACAAGCCGAGAAGGGGAAGAAACCTCTGTCCTCGCCAACTGCGCTTCCATCCTTCGAGCCGGCGCACGGACGGCCCTGGGTTCTCAATGAGGAAGCCATGGACAAGGTGCGCCCCATGCTTGCCTCCAGTTTCAATGAGTGGGGAGCGATGACAGCTTGGCCCGCGTCTTGCACTTGCATGGCTCGGGTAGTCAGTGAGGTTCCGATCTTCATTGAGGTCCTCTGGGCTGGCCTGATTCCTCCCTTCTCCGCCTTCTTCAATGCGGTGCTCGAGCATTATCAGATCCACATGCTCCTTCTCGACCCTCAATCAGTGACCCTTCTGACCGTCTTTGCCTTCTTGTGCGAGTCCATGGTTGGCATCGCTCCTTCCGTGGCACTCCTCCGCACTTATTCTCGCTGCATCTCACCGGTCCCCGGCAGAGCTCGGGGTGCGTGTGGCTGTGGCTGCGACGACAGGTGCGGGGATTGACTTCGAGCTTCCTTCATCTACGAGCGAGTTCCGTACACGATGAGTGTTTGTTGACGCCGGCGTGCTCAACCCTCCGCTCCAAGCTCCGGTGGGGCCTGCTATTCCAAACTCTGGCTAGGGTCATCAGAAGCTCACGAGCTCCTGCCTTGCCCCCGTCTGGGCCAGGCTGAGGTGGTTGAAGGACCTCGGCGTGAATGCGCCTATGGTGGTGAGGGAGTTCGACATGCGTCGAGTCGCTCCACTTCAGCGCCACTCCTGCCTGATGTGGGACTTGCTCCTTAGCCAGGACAACATGAGGTTTTAGGAGGAGGGGCTTCCTCTTGCGGCACGGCAAACAGTGCTCATGATCCTATCAGGTGTCCCTCTGCCGGATGAGATGCCCAGGAACAACTGCCTGTTGTACCGCTGTGAGAACAAAGTCACATTTGGCGCGAGCATGCCTTCCTTTGATGAGTGGGGCTGCGCCCAATCGGCTTGGTGGGGCCCCGCGAGAACCCCGTCATCGTGGTCCCCCTCCTTGCTGCCGGTGCCGAGCTCGCCCCAGGTGATGGTGCGGGGGGGGGGGGGGGGAGCTCCGACTGGGGCCGGCGGCTCAAGTGTCGAGGAGCACATGACGAGCGGGGATCCGGGGGCGTCGTCCTTAGGGGCCTGCGACCCCCCTCCTGAGGCGTTGGTTGCTGAGGAGACGCGGCATGCGGCTCCCGAGGCTGAGGCTCCAGGAGCCTCGGGAGGTTGTAGTAAGAGGGTGCGGGGCTGTTCACCATGATCGGGCTCCCCTGAAGCCATCCCTCTTGGTTCTTCTTCGGCTCCGCCGTGCACCGGTCGTCACGTCCAGCGCTTCGGTCATCTTTGTGTGGACTTCGAGGAGCTCCGCAAGAGGAAGGGGACCCCCAGCGGCAGCAATATCTTCGGGCCGTTGAAGCGATGGAAGTACATCGCCATTGACGCGTAAGTATCTTATTGCTGTGGCTTATTGTGTGTGGTCTTCTCATCCAGGGCTCCTTCCACTGAAGCTGTTGTGTCTTCCGAGAGGCTGCCTCCTCCTTCATCAGCTCCCCCATCGGCCTTGAGCGTTCCTGGCCTACTTGCCGCCCCTGGCGCAAGGTCGGTTGGGGGAGAGTCCCCGTCTTCATGGCACGCTGAGTCCTCAGCTTGGCCGCCCCTCCCCCACGGTCTGGTGTGGAGCTCGGCGGTCGTGCCCAAGACTCCTCCTTTGCTCAAGAACAACCGCTAACTGACCTCGATCTTCGGTTCCTCTTCAAGCACCGAGCCCAGATCAGCTTGGGCTCCTCGCGAGGACGGGCTGACATCGGGCACGGCGCCAGCCCCCAGCCCCCAGCTGGGAGGTAGCGCACCACTTGATGCTCCGCCTGCTGCCCCCGAGGTAGAGGACGAGGCGGGTCGAGCATTCGAGCTCGAGCACGGGAGGAGCGTAGTTCGTCATGAGCTCTTCCAGGAGGCGATGGGCGCGATGAGCCGCCTCGGTGAAGAGCTCGCTGGTGTCGATTAACATCTTGAGGCTGAAGGTCTCCGACTGGTGGAGGAGCGGCGCAAGCTGAGGGTGGCCATCAACCTCGGTCGCTATCTGCGTGACCTCGAGAATGCGAAGGCCGAGGCGTCCCTCAAGATCGCCCATGAAGCCTGCTCGCGAGCCTTGGAAGAGGTTCGCGAGGACGATCACCATTGCGAGGCTACGGAGGAGCGCGCGTGGGGGCTCCAGGCCTGGAGCGTGTCCCTTGAGCAGCAGGTGGAGGCGCGCGGGGCCACTCTTGCATCACTGAGGGGGATGCCCGTGGAGGAAGAGGAGGTCCAGAAGCGCGAGGAGGCGTTGACCCAGGAAGCCGTCGAGCGCAGCCTCGAGCTCGAGCAACTGGAGATGAGGGAGCGTCAAGTTTCTCAAGCAGAAGACGCCGTCGGGGCCCATGAGGCCGGAGTCAAGGAGGAGATCAATCGTCGGGTGGCCGAGGTTCGCGTAGATCTGGAGGGCAGGTACAACTTGAAGCTGAAGCTCGCGGGTCTGGAGGATGTAGGCAGGGCCGCCGCCCTCAGGCCTAGGTTGGATGAGGCCGAGAGGCGTGCGGAGGCCACAACCGCCGCCCTGGTTACGGCGCAGGTGGACTTGGCCTCCGCCCGCGCTGAGCTGCTTTCCCTTCGGAAACGAGTTGATGATGTCGAGGTCGTCGCACGGCAAAACAGGGAGGAAGTGCTCCAGCGCCGGACGCTGGAGCGCAAGCATGCTCCTATGCTTCAAGACCTTCGGAACAAGGCCAACACCGCCCTGGGTTACATCTGTGATGAGAACGCCCCGGCCCCTCACTCAAATGACTATGCCAGCCACCTGACCTTCTTCACCGAGGTGGTGACACGCCTAGAGGCTCGATTCGCCAGAGCTCGCCAGCTTGTGGAGGAGAGGGGTCGTGGCCTGCTTCAGCATGCCTTCTCCCGTGTCTTCAGCCACCTTCTGAATGCTGCCCCCATCTTTGATTTTGACGCCGCCGTTGCCCCCATACCCACAGCCGTTCGGGGCGGCCTAGCGCGTTGGGTAGAGGACCATGTGGACGCATTGGTCAGGGCCTTCACCTCGGAGGATGACGCGGTGGTGGTCATCGCGGACGAAGGTGGCATGGTTGACGATGACGATGGGGGCGTCGCCGACGGCGGCGACGACACCGACGAAGACGACGACGATGCGAGTGATGCGTCCGCGGGTGACGTAGCGAGTGATGTATCGGGCTGATCCCATGTTCTCCCGTCGTTTCATCCTACGCGCAAAACTTGGGCGTGGCCCTTGGAAGACTTGTAAGAGCATTTTGAGAGGGGGAGCCCCTCATGTAAGCAAATTGTAGTTTTTACTTTCCTATATGATGTGGGTATGTGTCCTCATGAACTCGTGGAGCCGGGGCGAGCTTCCCGTCGTGGTTTACCTTAGTCAGCGCCAGCTTTGGGCTGGGTCGTGAAGAGACGAGCTTCTGAGAATCCTGTGGAGCTTATCGCCCCGTCTAAGGGGGCCCGTCAAGAGGTGAGCGCCAGCCGTAGCACTGGCGCGTGCTTGACGAGCGTGCGCTTTGTGCGGTCCGGCTCGCGAGGAGCTTGCGAGGGAAAGGCGATGGACATGAGTCCCAAAACTAACAAGATCCAGAAGGCAAAATGGCTCGAACGAGAAAAGGCACCCCCTACACGCATCGATAAAAATTCAGCTTCAACTGAAATCCAGATCCAGACAGCAAAACCATAGAAAGAGAGAGATCCAAAGCAAAAGGCCACGTCCGGCACCTATTCTAGTCTTCAGGTCTTCTCACCAACGCGAAGCTAAGTGCTGCCACTAGGCGTGGGAGGGAGCCCGAGGGCCTGAGGCCGGCGCTCCTGAGACTCCGGGGCGTGTACAGCCCCAACTCATTATTATGTGAGAGTGTCATGGGCGGCGAGCTTCACAGGTACTAGGCCTTCTTCACAGGTACCGGCCTTGCTTCATATCGCCAGACGAGGGGCCTGCCTTGCGCCACCCTCGACCTCCTTTTAGCCGACCGGTCACCAGGACGACACAAAAGAGGGAAAGGGGACGCCAACGGTTCCCACGGCGACCACGGGTCCTCTGCCGGGGGAAGGGTCATCGAAGCCTCCCCGGCAGAGGGCCTACCTCCGGGTGTCCCCTGGTTTCGCGCGCCTTGGGGAGGGGCCTGGCTCCCGACCCTTCTCCTACAGCCCCCAACGCAGTCCTCCCGCTGCCAGGGGAGCCGTCGAGCTGGGGCCACCTGCCGCTGCGGTGACCTGCTCCTCATGTGGCTCATGGTTAGCGTAAGCTTGCTCCTGACGGATTAGGGGTACCCTGTAGTGGTCATCGCACACGCGGTCGTGGTGGTTCCCCAACAGCTCCTGGAAGGCTTCGACTCCTAGCATCCTTTCTTCCCAATCTTCTCCAACGAACGAGCCGGGGTCATCCTCCGGCATGTACTCCTGGTCCGTCATGCGGGGCACGTAGGCTTCTGGGGATGTTACCCCGAACACCTCGCCGTGGTGCCCCACACTCCATGTCGCCCGGCCCAGCGTGACGTCTTGGGGGTGATAGCGTGGCATCCCACTTGAGCCATGGAAGGCGGCGCTCGTGCCCATGCTTGTTGCAGGCATTACGGGGTTGGTAGAGCCCCCGGCGCCGCCGGCCATGCTGGTGTTGACGAAGCCCCCTGGAGCGCCTGATGGTGTGTGGTGGCGGCGTGGCCCGCCGAGAATCCCTGCAGCGGCCTGAGGAGGAAGATGATGGCAGAAGGGCGGGGTTCCCGAGGCCGCCGCGTCCAGCAGCTCGATGACGCGTTCCAGTAGTGTGTCCCGGCCGCTTTCCATCAACCGGCACCGCAGCAGCTCCCTTGCCATGGTGAGTGTTGCCTGCGCGTTTTCTTGTTCCCGTCGTGAGTGCGGCGCCGTCGCCGCGGCATGGCTTGCTGCTCTTGCAGTGGCCGTACTTGCCGTGGAGTGAGGGTAGATAACACCCCGCCAGATTGGACGGCGCTCGTGCCTCCTGGAGCGCGGGGTTGAGGTCTTCATAGGCGGGCGGCGCCGACTGGGCTGGCCAGGCTGCCTAGCAGTCGGAGTCAGCTCTTGGGTCATCGGACATCGCGGCCGTGGAGTGTTTGCAAGTCGGTTGTCAGAGAAGAAGCTCCGGCGCACCCCTACCTGGCGCGTCAAATGTCGGATGTGGGGTTACGGCAAACCCTTGAGGTTCGAACACTGGGGTGCGCATGAAGTCTTTTCCTCCCACCGATCTATGCCCTAGCTCACCAAGATCTCGCGGATGAACTCGATGAACTCGCAACACAGAAAGACACAAGATTTATACTGGTTTGGGCCACCATTGTGGTGTAATACCCTACTCCAGTGTGGTGGTGGTGGATTGCCTCTAGGGCTGATGATGAACAATACAATGGGAAGAATAGCCTCCTGAGGTTGAGGTGTTCTTGTTCTTGGCTAACTTGTGTGTGTGGGGATCTTCTTCCGGCCCTCTATCCGAGATGAGGTTCCTCCCCCAGCTATGGTGGTGGCTAGTCCTATTTATAGAGGCCCTGGTCCCCTTCCCAAATATTGAGCGGAAAGGAGCCAACAATGGCGGGCTAATTTGAAGGGGGACTGCTAGTACAAGCCATCCTGACAAAAGTGGTCTTCGCGTGCCAAAGGCTTTGGTGGTGACGCCGTCTTGGGCTCCATGATGACCTCCATCTTGCCGTCCTTCTGGTCCTGGTCTTGTTGCACCGATATGGCAACCTTTGCCTGATGCCTCGATACTCCTCGTCTGCGCAGAACTCCTTAGCACCAAAGAGGAAACAAGGACGATGTGCATGCTGGCGCCCGCCTGGTGTCGATCGTTATGGCTCACGTCACGAGAGCCTCGTGAGGTTTGCCTCGCCTTGATATCTCCGCTCCTCGTGAGCCTGCCTGACTAGGCCACTCCAGAGGAGGTCTTGTGTCGTCCTCCTCGCGAGGCTTGGCCCCTCGCGAGGGTCTTGGATGCCTTGTTGATGAAGATGGGCCATACGGCCTGCTGGTATAGCCACGCAGCGGGCCGCGGGCAGGCAATTCTGGGGACTCCCGTTCCCATAACGCTGACAAGAACCGTTCTCCGGCAAATCTTCCCACGACCGTTTCACACTTCTTCCCGGATCACTTGTCGACCCCAGGCAAGCCAACCTCTTATCATGAAGCCCGAACTAGCATGTTGACTTTGCTTGCACCTCGTGTGTGTGTAGTTACAGTTGTTCCTTATCGTTTTCGTGTGCAGTTATTCTGTTATGCTTATCATGCATGCTTATGTTTTCATGATATCTTTTGTCATTCTGATTAGAATGTTATTATCGATAATGCCATGTCACTACTCTACTTTATTTTCATAACATTGTTATAAAATGCTATGATGATTGTAATGCACCGTTGATATGCTAGTACTTGGTAATGTCATGTTCCCTATGTTATAGTTGTGCACTTGAGAAGTGTGACATTTTGTCCATCCATTTGCATGCTTCATGCTCATTGTTGCATTCATGTTAAATATGTTCATGATGATGGAGAAGATAATAATATGACTTAATAATAACAAACCTCCTCCGTCATCGACAGGATCGAGACATAGTGCCACCAAATCGAACTTCTTTAGTGTAGCCACATTTTACCTTTATGGGAAGGCCCTAATGCGATCTATTGTTGTGCCTCTCGCTGGCACCTCCAAAGAGGGAAGGTTATGGGCGTGCGCTACCCTGATCAGGTAGGCGGACATAAGCCTTGTGTGCCCGGGTTTGTTTTTGAGCTCATGTCCCCGTTTGAGGCCGTTTTGTTTGCCACAATGGTGGCCGTTTTGCCACGACGGTGGCCGTTGGTGTCTTTGGTAGAAACGGGGCCTCCCAGGACTAGCCCAATGGGGACGAAGAGTGTCATGGCAGTAGTTCGGTTTTGTCGGAACGTCGTTGGTCCACCCGAATGGGAGTGCGAGGCCATGTGTTCCGTGGTGTGGGTACAATGCGCTACCTCTGCAGAGTGTTTATAAAAGTCTATCGATAGCAACACAGTTCGTAGTAGGTCACACTATCAGGTCTTGGTCGAAATGGAGGATAAACCTGAAATAATTAAGTGAATAATGTGTAACAAGTAATGTGGTGACTTGGACTATGAGGTAGTCGTGAGAAGTCACGACGATGTTTTGATATGATCACGAGACGAGGTCTCGGTGAGTGTTGGAGACCAAGTGTTGGTCATGGTTGTGATCGTCGGAAAGATCACCCTTTGGTTACAAGGTAACCTGGTGAACCGAGTGTGGTTCCGTTCGTGATCCGTGAGTGATCACAAGTTCGGTTGCGAGACAACCCAGGTAAGAGAGTCCGAGGGACTCAGTGCACAAGTTTGGTTGCATTACTTGAGTAATATGTTGCATTTAAAGAACCATGGCCGAACAGGAGATGGTTGCATAAAGTTAACATGTTATGTCTACTTTGAAGATGACCAGTAGTTATATTCTGCATAGTTTCATTATGCCATGCCCTGCTTTGATTGATATGCTAAAATTATGCCATGATTGAGATGATATGCTATGTTTTACTATGTCCATGTTAGAAGCATGTTTTGATATGCCATGTGATTACCATGTTAGTAGATGTTATGATGTTGTTCAGGCTTAGTGGATCTTTATCATGCCATGTTTAGTAATTGATATGAGATAGGTTGTTGCATGCACTTGGTTCTTGCTTTGTCTTATGCTTGCTTGGATGCTATGTATTTGGTTGTCTTGCAAGTACATTCAATGTACTGACGTGGCGTGTCATGCCAGTTTTGTAGGTTGAGCCCGAAATGTTCGCTTGTTCCGTCGTGCTAGGACGTAACCTTGCCAGTCCTGTGAGTTGTGGACCCCAGCCAGAGTTGATGAGCCGCTAAACCAAGACTTCCGCCGCCATTTAAATAGCCTTAGGGCTATGACAGATAATTGTATTCGTCAATGATGTAATCTTCTGTACATGTATTTGATGAATATTCTTGTACCTGGAATGATGTATTATGGACCCTCGTGCATCAGGTCTTATCCTGGGCTGATGTGTGAAGGCCCCCTGCTCCATGCGGATCGGGGTGCCACACATGACCCACTTTTGCATGGGCGAGGATAGTTGGTTGGCCCGTAGCAACGACAAGTCTCGACGCAATAGGTACAAACGTCGAAATAACAATGACAACACCGAGGATATGGCGGTCAATGCCGGATTCAGTGGCTCTAAGCCTGGTCAGCGGAAGAAGCCGTTCAAAAAGAACAATTCGGGCCCATCTAGCCTGGACCGCATACTCGATCATCCGTTCCAGATTCATGGCACCCCAGACAAACCACCCAATCATACCAATAGAGATTGTTGGGTTTTTAAACAGGCCGGCAAGTTAAATGCCGAAAACAAGAATAAGGGATCGCAAAGTGAAGACGACGACGAGGAGCACCGGCCGCCGAACACAGGGTGACAGAAGAAGTTCCCTCCTCAGGTCAAAATGGTAAACATGATATAAACTACCCACATCCCCAAGAGGGAGCGCAAACGCGCACTCAGGGACGTCTACGCGATAGACTAAGTCGCAACAAAAATTTAATCCATGGTCGTCATGCCCGATCACTTTTGATCGCTGGGATCATCCGACCAGTATCCGTCATGGCGGTTCAGCCGCACTGGTCCTGGACCTAATAATTGATGGGTTCCTCCTGACGCGAGTCCTGATGGACGGTGGCAGTAGCCTCAACTTGCTCTATCCGGATACAATGCGCAAAATGGGCATTAACCCATCACGGATCAAGCCCACAAAGACTACCTTTAAAGGAGTCATACCGGGCATAGAGGCCCACTTCATGGGCTCAATCACACTTTTTTTGAGGAACTGGAACAGTGGGAGAGGCTCCCACTTTATTATATATTATATATTATAACACAATTACAAGGAGTAGTTACATCATGTACAAGTCTCACCCCATCTCATTTTGTAGTGGGGGTAGAATTTGACTATAGGGTACAATTAATCAGAGGGTAGGGAATCTAAAAGTAAGAAGATAAACTCTTTCTTGTTGTCTTTAACCCTATATTGAAGGAGACTAAAATCCTCCCTGAATCTGGCCAGCCAAGAGTGGTATGAGGGGTTTATATCCCTAAAAAGTTTGTTGTTCCTCTCTTTCCAAATGCTCCAGGATGCTTGAAGGATGACCTCCATGAACAAAGGCCTGCCCCAATTAATTTTAGCTTGTTCTAGCCAGGACAGCCGAGTGGCTTGATCTCCAGGGTCTAACCCAAAGGTTGACCAACAATTTCGACTAAATGGGCATGTGAGGGTCATGTCATCAATGTCTTGTTCTTTTTGGCCACACAGTAGGCAGTTGAGGTTAGTACCAATGTTATAGTGCCTTCTCTTCAACATGTTTCTAGTGTTTAATCTATCAGACAACATGAGCCAACCAAAGACCATGAGTTTAGCAGTGACCTTTGATTTCCATAGCCAGTGGTAAGTTTTATGGGCCTTCATATCCCTAAAGCAGAAATTGTAGTATTTGCTGGCTGAAAATTCTCTTCCTCTCCAAGGGTAAGTCCAGACATCTTTTGTGTTTTGGCTGTTGTCCAATGTAATGTGTGTCACCAAACTTTGCATATCTTGCACTTCCTCCAGGGCTTGTGTAGAGAGTGGTAGAAAGAATGCTTCATCTAGTGAGTTTATGGTCAAGAAATCTTTGACTGAGCAGTCTTCATTTCTCACATAAGAAAATGCTCTACAATGTGTGTCAAATAGAATTTCTTCCAACCATAAGTATTTCCACATTAGTACATTGTCTCCACATCTCATGTCAACTTTTGAGATTCCTCTAAAAATGGGAGTTGGCTTGAGGATGTCCCTCCACCAGAATGATCCACATGGGTCAGAGGCATGTGGGATTTTATTGGTATAGTAGGTGGTCCAAAGCAAGTCCACCCAAGGAAGGTCATGACGGTTGTAAAACTTGTGTAAGTATTTTAGGAGGAGAGCATCACTTTGTATCTTAAGATTTATGATTCTAAGCCCCCCACTCTTCTTGGGCCTGCAAACTCTGTCCCAAGCAGCTAGAGAGTTGCATTTTTCACCTTGTTCTATCTTCTTTGTCCAGAGGCATCTCCTTCTTAGTTTGTCCAACAACTCAAGGATTTTTGGTGGAAATCTCAAAGTGCAAAGTGCAAAAATTGTAAGTGAGGTGATGACCGTGTTTAGTAAGGAAAGTTTGGAGCCATAGGACATCAAGGATAATGTAGATGTGAGTCTTCTTTCCATATTACAGACAATAGGCATTAGGTCTTGGACCGATAGTTTGGATGAACCAAGTGGTAGTCCAAGGTATGTGAATGGCATCTTTCCAATTGTACAACCAAAGATTTGAGCTATATCTTTACTTAATACCTCATCACAATTTATATGTATCAATGTTGATTTATGAAAGTTGATCTTGAGGCTAATTGAAGTGGCATAGTCAGTGAGAATGTTCTTCATTGTTTGTGCTTGGTTAGGGCATGCATGCATAATGATAATAGTGTCGTCAGCGTATTGAATGACAGGGTAATCAATTTGGTTTTGTCTAGGGAAAGGTAGTTGTAGCAATCCATGTCTGAAGGCATCATTAATGGCCGCTTGTAAGAGATCAGCAGCAAGAACAAAAATGAGAGGAGAGAGTGGATCACCTTGTCGAACACCACTTTTGCAAATGAATTGTCTGCCCGGCACACCATTCAGGAGAACAGAAGATTTGCCAGTAGAAAATATTCATTTGATCCATACAAGCCATTTATCATTGAATCCCATGTGTTTCATTATTTACAACATTGTATCATGTTCAATGGTGTCAAATGCTTTGGCAAAGTCTAACTTAAGGAGCACAATCTTATTTTTGGAATTTTGGCATTTGTGTATATATTCAAAGGCCCAAGCGAGGCAATATTGGATTGCTCTTCCCTTAATGAAACCATATTGATTCCTATGTATAATCTTTAGGATAAGCCTTTGCAGATGATTGGCAAGTAACTTTGTAATCACTTTGAGACAACAGTTAAGGAGTGTAATAGGTCTAAAATCATTTACTATAGCCGGGGAGGAAATTTTAGGGATCAAGGTGATATATCCTTCATTGATGCTTTCAAGGTTTAAGGTACCAGCATGGAATTGACCACATAGTTTGTAGAAATCCTCCTTAATGATGAGCCAACAGGTCTTAAGGAATATTCCTGTGAAACCATCGGCCTAGAGCTCGGTCTGCAGGCATTTCTTTAATGACATTATCAATTTCCTACCTGGAGAATGGATTTGTTAATTGGTCAAGGTCATTCCTTTTTTGATTATATTTTCTAGGTTGAATTTCATTTGAAATTCTCTTGAGGTTCCCAATCTCTGCTTGAAACTTTGGTAAATTAAAGCTTCTTTTCCAAGGTGATCTTCTATTGTGGTGCCATTATCCAGCTGAAGAGAAGGAATATTGTTTCTTTGATACCTCTCAGATGCCATTGCCTTGAAAAATTTTGGGTCCTCATCACCAAACTTAGCCCATCTTATGGTGCATATTTTCCTCCAGTATTATTTTTGGTAATCTAACAGTCTGAGTAAATGATTTTGGAGAATTCTTCTGAAGTTACTCTCTGGTATTGTAAGAATTCCTTTATTTTCCAATGAATCCAGGTCAGCAAGTGTGGTATTAGAGTTAGCTATGGCAGAAGCAAGTTTAGAAATCTGTTTACTCCATTGTTTGAGCTCATATCTCAGTGTTTTGAATTTCCTGGATATAATTGTGGCATAGTTATCTGAGGATACTCTTTTGTTCCAAGAAGAAGCGACTAAATCCATAGAACCAGGATGTTGAATCCAGTATGACTCAAATCTAAAAAGATTACTTCTACGGATGTTTGTTTCTATGGATATCACACAAGGTATGTGGTCTGAAACTGGTTTAGAGAGTGGTTTTACAATGGTGTTGGGGTATGATGTAGTCCGGTTGGTTCAAGTGCAGAACCAGTCTAACTGTTCAAGTAAGGGATCTTCCTGCATGTTACTCGAAGTAAAAGATCTTCCTTTGAGAGGGAGTTCAATCAAGCCCTGTGTACGGATGAAATCATTGAAAGTAATCATATCATTAATGTTTCCACCAGGTTTATTTCGATTGGTAGGGCTGCAGATGTAGTTGAAATCCCCAACTAGGAGCCAATCTTCATTGTTAGGTATATTAAGGTTAAGTAACCAGTTTGTGTAATCAATTCTGGAGTCACCTTGACAGGGGCCATATATATTAACCAGGGTTCACACTTTGGCAGATTGGGTAGATTTAAAGTTGATTACTAGGGCAAATTCTTCCTCAATCAACACTATGCCAGTAAAGATAACACTATTCCATATGGTTACAATACCACCTGAGGCACCTCTCGTAGGAATGAAAGCAAATTTGTCAGAACGTTTGGGGCAACAGGATTTAATATAAGAGTTATCAAAAGCAGATTTCTTGGTTTCCTGTAAACAAACGACTGAACAACCACTAGTAGCAATAGCATTCGATAAAGCCAAAAGCTTAGGGTCTGAGTTCATGCCCCGGATATTCCAACACAAAACATTCCAGTTCGATAGAACGGCCATAAAAGCTGAGAAATAAAGCTTAAATTAAGATGATGAAGAAGAAGGACCAGCCCCCTTGTCTGCCATGAGCATCTCTTCAGTGACTTCTTCCGGTGGGACAACACATTTCTTCACAGCAATGCTTTGGATTTAATCAATGGTCATGGGAGGTGGGATTTCACCCTCTTCAATCTGTTCCTCGGTAATCTCAGTAATGACCACAGCAAACACAACATTTGGGATGACTCTAGGCTTCACCTTGGAGGTTTTGATCCTGCTATCAGTTAGAGCAGGCACCTTGAAACCATCATACTTATCATAGCGTGAGCTTCTACGCACACTGGCAACAGAGACATGAGCTTTATTCCTACTGTGTTTGCTTTGGGCCCCCACCCTTGAAGAGCCAGCCTGAACTTCAGTTATGGCCCCAGATACAGTTTCCTGAACTTTAGAAACTTCAGAGAAATCCATAGTCTGAGCATCTGCAAGGAGCGCCACTGCCTGGTTATCATCAGACAGAGCATGCACATCCTCTCTGTCAAGTGACCAGAAGTGGACAATATAAGTAACTGAGCCATCAGCTTCTCCCTGAGAAATGCAAGAAGTAACCTGAACTGAGCCATCACAGTTAGAGAGTGACAGTTGGATATCCAACTTAGTTGGCCTTATTCCATATCCATGGGCCCAAGGGCCAATAGTGGCAAGAGTTGGAAGGATGGAGCTTGAAATAAAGTTAGTGATGGGCACATGTGATAGAGGTTCAGCAATTAACATTCCATTCATGAACTCATTGTCAGCAGAGAAGCTAATGTTCATACCAGCATTAGTGACAGAGATGTTGAACTGAATCTGTGGGGTCTGGACCTCAGCTCTGGGAATCATCATCTCATTGTGCTGCACTAGTGGAGTCACAGTATTAGCAAAGTTGAGAGAGCCATTCCTCTGTAGGGCCTGGTGAACATTGGCTGGTACAAGCACCAGTGCATCAGAATCAGAATTTGAAGTGGAGCTGATCTGTGAAATGGAGTCATTCCAAGCTGCATAAGGGCTGTCTTGCAGATTGTTGCTTGGCAGAATTCCATCATGTACTTGCAGTCCCTCATTGGCCAGCCATTCTTGAAAATTATAAAGGGCAGGTGGTGCAGGTGGAGGAGGAGCTGGCCATTCTCCCCATTGGGGATGTATCTCAATATCTTCCTGACCTGCAACATTTTCACCCACATCCTCTGCAACATTGTTACCAGCACCCTGTTGAGCCATCCAATTATTGAGCTGCATCTGGTAAATCTGTTCAACATTGAGGCCTTCCCCATAGAGAGGGTGAGGGATGCCATCTGCAGGTGGTGGATCTTCTCCAGCAGGAGGAACTTCAGGCAGGTGGGTGTTCCAATCAGAACTACGCACCATTGTGACACAAACTATCCAGCAATGGCTCAATCACACTAGAGGTTGTCTTCGGGTCTCCGGACAACTTCCGAAGTGAGGAGTTAATCTTCGATATCGTCCCCTTTCGAAGCGGCTACCACACACTGCTCGGACGAACTGCATTTGTTCGATTCAATGCGGTCCCACACTACGCTTATCTCAAGCTTAAGATGCCCGGACTATGTGGCGTCATAACAGTCAATGGAAATATAGAACGCTCCCTCCACACCGAGGAGCACACCGCTGCCTTAGCGGCAGAGGTACAGGGCGGCCTTGTCAAGCAGAACCTCAATTCGGCGGCCGATCCCTCGGACACTACCAAGAGAGTCTGAACCATTCCGCAGATGGATAGCTCGGCTCGTCAGGAGATCGACTAGCAATTTGGCCTCCATCCCTTTCCTGACCAAGTGGCAGCCATCATACCGTGCGTACATAATTACACACTAAAAATACCATGGACCCGGAGGGAGGCATAATCAGCTTGTGATCCGTAATACGGTTCGACCGCCCCGGACACTCATACTTTCACTATTCCCTCTTTTTCTTTTGTTTTTCCTTTTTTACAGGCCTTTCCTGGTGGCTTGACCATCGATTCTTTTCGAAGGATAAAAACACCAAGACAACAAGAAGCATGGACGTACTGGGAAATTCTTAGGTGGTCTCTTTAACGATCCCTTTACCTATCTTCAGGACCCACACGCAACTCTCTCTTGGTGAAGGCATAGTAAATAGCCTTTCCGCTTATTGCATTACTTTTATAAATGCACTTCAACACACCAATGAAATTATGATAGAAACAGTTTAGGGCCCAAATTTTCACGGCTCTAGCTTACCACTGGTTCATCCTTTTTCTTTCCTTTTTCCTTTTCCTTTCTGGTAATTCTATCAGATAACACCTGTACACTCGGGTGCGTTTCAATTTGCCAGGGGCTTCATAGCGCCCCACAACATGGAAACAAAAGTCCGAGCACTTTTAGAATACAGTTTGGCACCCCGAATTTAGCACTATATGCATTGGCTCCGAATCATGTCTTTGGTCAATAGTTGGGTTGCCCGGCTCCTGTGCTTGCTACCTTACGTTCCGCTATATCGGCTAGGGTAGTAAAGGGAGAACTACTGTGATTGTGCCTTGGTTTACCCAAGTGAGCACCTAAGTAGAGAAAGCCGAAAACTGGCTGTCATGATGCGGCGAGAGCCGGTCAGCTCTTCGGAGGTCTCAAATCCTTAGAGATTTTTTCCGCATTACGCGAGGGATTGGTACTTACCCGATCGAGTGTTTACAACATCCTAGTCCGGATACTAGGGGCTGCGCACATATTTCTATTGTCGAACTCCTATGGCTAAGTGAGAGTGCTAAAGCCGCATAGTCCGATTGCTTGGTTCGTCTCGCTAAACACCTCCTTCAAGGACCAAACAATTGGATCAAGAGTGTTTAGATTACATCTCAAACACCCCCGTATTTCCTACGTGGGGGCAGAAGCCGACGACTGGCGAACTCTCAGATTTCACATAAAACGGCCGCACAGGAGGAGAATTTTTTAAAGCATTATATTACATAAAAGTCTTGTTTCATTATACAAGGGAAAGACAACATGAATGTATTCATTCGAAAATAATGTCTTGCCCACACTGCATTGCTACAATGCGAGACCCCTCTAGGACATCTGAAAAATAGCGCTCGGGTGTGCGGTGCACCTTTCCCTCTGGCGGCCCCTTGGTCAGCTTGACGGAGTCCATCTTCGTCCACCACATCTTGCAGCGGGCGAAGGCCATGCGTGCACCTTCAATGCAGGCCGGTCGCTTGACGATGTCCAGCCGAGGATAGGCGTTCACCAGCTGCTTCACGAGTCCGAAGTAGCTGCCGGGCATAGCTTCGGCTGGCCACAGCCGGATTATCAAATCCTTCATGGCTAGTTCAGCCACCCTATGTAGCTCCACCAGCTGTTTTAGCTAATCGGTGAAGGGCACGATATGCTCTGGCGCAAGATACTGCGACCAGGACAATTTCTCCATGGAGCTCCCTTCTTTGGCTCGAAAGAACTCCACGGTGTCGGACACACTGCATGGCAGATCTACGAAGGCTCCTGGAGAACTCCGAATCCGGATTTGTAAGAAATACTTCTTCTTCATATATTTGCTTTGCATACTAAACTCCTTACCCGCCGCGATCTTGCTGGCCTCCTGCATCTCCTGGAGGGCACCCTGGGCTTCAACCCGGGCCACTTCCATGCTTTGACGACCCTTGGAGAGTTCGGTCTCTCGAGCCAAAACATCGCCCTCCAGGGTCTCGTAATTTCCTCACCGTGTCCTGGAGCTCTTGGTGGACCTCGTTCAGCCAGGCCTTCAGCTTCTAGCGAGCGGCCTGCTCATTGACAGCTTTCCCCTCGGCTACGGCCAGGGCCTTTTTCAGGATCTCGACCTCGGTCGTCGCCCCTACACATATAATGAGACTATAGTCAGTATACATCATTTACTCTTTCTGAATATATAGCGAGACATTGCATACCTTGCAGGTCTTCCAGCTGCTTCCTCGCCTGGCCAAGCTCTTCTTCAGCCCGCTCTGGTTGCTGCTTTAGTCCAGAGACTTCGGCAGTGTGAGAAGTCGTGGCCAGTAGCGACGCCTGCTTATTCACATCAGACATTGTTTGGTTAGTTTCCTGTGAAATTTAATTGATCCTCTGTCCGACTTTTCTTTCCGAACACCGGACAGTGTGTCAGGGGCTACTGTCTATGTGGGGATTTTCTCTGTTAAACGCCGCTTACCTCAAAACCTGTCAGCAGGCTGCTGCAGGCTTCGGTCAGTCTGCTTTTAACGGACTGAACCTTCTCAATCACCATACCCATAAGGATACGATGTTCTTCCACAGTGGAAGCGCCCCGTAGCACTTCCAATAGATTATCCGGCGCCTCTGGTTGGACAGAGGTCACCGGCGGGACGGGCACGCCTCCTTCTCTGGAAGGAAGCTGCTTGTCGGACTCCGAGGCCGTATGGGTCTCCGGATCCATGCTCATATGGGGGACAAATTGAGCACGACCCCCATTGTTAGTCTCCATGGGGGTCTGTTCCCCCATGAGTACGGCGGCCGAGGTGTCGCCCTCCGGCGCCTCCATGACGGGCTCCTGAACCTCCCCTGTCCTGGGAAGGTCCTTTGGGACAGCACCTTGTCGTCTCCCTCGGCCTTGGGAGAGTAAGCGGTCGGCGGTGTCTCGCTGGCCATTTCCTTTGAGTCCAACGAGCCCCTTGATGAGGATCGTTGGAAGCTGTCATGGGCCGAACTTCAATAAAATGATTAAATCATATAAAATACCATAAGGCGGAAAAGCTGGATGAATGGACGTGTACGGGTTCTTAGCACTCACGATGCGGCCAGGGGCTTGTTCCGGGGGCACCGCTCTGGACTGCTGTCGACGTCCCACGCGGAGCTGCCCTTGAGAGTGCCTTTCCCCTTCTTGGGTGCCTCCGCGTCCAGAATTGTGGAGGCCGCCCTCTTCTTCCTCCCCCACCAGAGGGAGAATTGCTTTCCTGCTCTTCATCGTCATCGTCTTCGGCGGCAGAGGAGCGGGTCTTGTCTTCGGACGTCGCGTCCGAAGCGCCCTTGTGGCGGGGGCCACTCCGGACCCCCTTGGCCTTCCCCGTAGCCTTCTTCGCCGGCACCGAATAGGGCGCCGGCACCAGCATCTTCACTATATGCGGGATGATTGGTTCTTCAGGCAGCGGAGCCAGACACTAGATCTGCTTCGCCCTCTTCATCCAGTACTGAAGAAGCAATGATAATAAAAGCTTAGTTATCATCCTTGAAACAAGCAAGTAGGGGATGCGTTAAAAATAACATACCTCATCGGCGAGATGGTTAATGTCGTGCCCGTGGTCTGAATTTGTGGCCGGCGGTGTCTCGTTGCCCTTGAAGATCAACTTCCAGGCGTCTTCATGAGTGGTTTCGAAGAGCCTCTTCAGGGTATGGTGCTTCTTCGGATTGAACTCCCATAGAGCGAGGCTTCGGCTTTAGCATGGGAGAATCCGGCGAACTAGCATCACCTGGATTATGTCGAAAAGTTTGACATCCTTGTCCACCATGCTTTGAACGTGCGTCTGCAGCGCTATCAGCTCATCTGGCGAACACCAATTCGGGCTCTTCTCGACCCAGGAGGTGAGCCAGATTGGAAAGCTGGAGTTGAATTCGGCAGCTGCGGCCCAGTTAGTGTCGCGGGGTTCTGTAATGTAGAACCATTGTTTCTGCCATTCCTTGACATTCTCCACGAAAGTGCCTTTCGGCCAGGAGACATTGGTCAGCTTACTCACCATGGCGCCTCCGCACTCCACGTGCTGGCCATCCACTGATGTCTACTATGCAACCTTCTTCTTGTAGACGTTGTTGGGCCTCCAAGTGCAGAGGTTTGTAGGACAATACCAAATTTCCCTCAAGTGGATGACCTAAGGTTTATCAATCCATGGGAGGCGTAGGATGAAGATGGTCTCTCTCAAACAACCCTGCAACCAAATAACAAAGAGTCTCTTGTGTCCCCAACACACCCAATACAATGGTAAATTGTATAGGTGCACTATTTCAGCGAAGAGATGGTGATACAAGTGCAATATGGAGGGTAGATATAGGTTTTTGTAGTCTGAAATTATAAAAACAGCAAGGTAACTAATGATAAAAGTGAGCACAAACGGTATTGCAATGTGTTGAAACAAGGCCTAGGGTTCATACTTTCACTAGTGCAAGTCCTCTCAACAATAGTAACATAATTGGATCATATAACTATCCCTCAACATGCAACAAAGAGTCACTCCAAAGTCAACAATAGCGGAGAACAAACGAAGAGATTATGTTAGGGTACAAAACCACCTCAAAGTTATCCTTTCTGATTGATCTATTCAAGAGTCCGTAGTAAAATAACACGAGGATATTCTTTCCGTTCAATCTATCATAGAGTTCATACTAGAATAACACATTAAGACACAAATAAACCAAAACCCTAATGTCACCTAGATACTCCAATGTCACCTCAAGTATCCGTGGGTATGATTATACGATATGCATCACACAATCTCAGATTCAACTATTCAACCAACACAAAGAACTTCAAAGAGTGCCCCAAAGTTTCCACCGGAGAGTCAAGATGAAAACGTGTGGCAACCCCTATGCATAAGTTCACGAGGTCACGGAACTCGCAAGTTGATCACCAAAACATATATCAAGTGGATCACGTGATATCCCATTGTCACCACAGATAAGCACATGCAAGACATACATCAAGTGTTCTCAAATCCTTGAAGACTCAATCTGATAAGATAACTACAAAGGGAAAACTCAATTCATCACAAGAGAGTAGAGGGGGAGAAACATCATAAGATCCAACTATAATAGCGAAGCTCGCGATACATCAAGATCGTACCATCTCAAGAACACGAGAGAGAGAGAGAGATCAAACACATAGCTACTGGTACATACCCTCAGCCCCGAGGGAGAACTACTCCCTCCTCGTCATGGAGAGCACCGGGATGATGAAGATGACCACCGGAGAGGGATTCCCCCCTCTGGCAGGGTGCCTGAACAGGTCTAGATTGGTTTTCGGTGGCTACGGAGGCTTCTGGCGGCGGAACTCCTGATCTATTCTGTCTTCCGATGTTTTTAGGGTATATGGACATATATATGCGAAAGAAGTCGGTCAGGGGAGCCACGAGGGGCCCACGAGGGTGGGGGCGCGCCTCCCTGCCTCGTGGCTTCCTCGAAGCTTCCCTAACGTCTACTCCAAGTCTCCTGGATTGCTTCCGTTCCAAAAATAACTCTCCCAAAGGTTTCATTCCTCTTGGACTCTGTTTGATATTTATTTTCTTCGAAACACTGAAATAGGCAAGAAAACAGGAAATTGGGCTGGGCCTCCGGTTAATAGGTTAGTCCCAAAAATAATATAAAAGTGTATAATAAAGCCCGTAAACATCCAAAACAGATAATATAATAGTGTGGAACAATAAAAAAATTATAGATACGTTGGAGACGTCTCATCCACCACCTTCGGCTTCACGTTGAAGACCTTGAGCCATAGCCTGCAGTGGGGTTGGATGCGGAGGAAGGCCTCACACACGACGATAAATGCCGAGATGTTGAGGAAAGAGTTCGGGGATAGATCATGGAAGTCTATCCCGTAATAGTACATCAGCCCACGGACGAAGGCGTGGAGTGGAAACCCTAGCCCGCGGAGGAAATGAGGGATGAATACCACCCTCTCGTTGGGCTTCGGTGTGGGGACGACTTGCCCCTGGGATGGAAGACGGTGGGCGATTTCCTTCGCCAGGCACCCGGCCTCCCGAAGCTCCGTAATGTCCTTCTCCTTGATGGAGGAGACCATCCACTTGCCTTGACCTCCGGATCCGGACATGGTTGAGTGCTTTCTTGAGTGGGAAGAAGATGAGAACTTGGGCGCTGGAGCTCAAGAGGGGAAGGGTAGAGGAAGAGAGAAGGCGTGGGAGAAGAAGGGGGAATCCTTATCCCCTTATAAAGGCAGTGAATATTGAAAGCCTCCCCACTCACCCTAAAACTCGCCTATTCCCAAGGGCTGTGCAAATGGCACGGTTGGGTTACCCACACCCGCATTGAAGAAAATCCCGCAATAAGGGGACACGATCTCTGCTTTGACAAGACGTGCCAATGGAAACCGCATCTCAAAGCGCGGAACGGCGGACAAAAACGGTTCGATATAGTGACCGAACAGATGTGATGTCATCTTGCAAAAAGTTGACAGCAAATGGGACTCGTGAAATACTATATTCCTTGCGGTTGTGTGTGGTACTTGTGTTGCAGATCTGGACACCTTCGTTTCATTCGAAGACTATCCTGGAGTATTCGGAAAGTAGAACCCGCCTTGCAATGCCGAAGACAATCTGGCGCCGGACACATCGTCATTGAAGCCTTGTTCAGGGGATACTGAGGGAGTCCTGGACTAAGGGGTCCTCGGGCGTCCGACCTATTGATTATGGGCCGGACTGATGGGCTGTGAAGATACAAAGACCGAAGACTCTACCCGTGTCCGGCTGGGACTCTCTTTGGCGTTGGAGGCAAGCTTGGCGATCAAATATGAATATTCCTTTCTCTGTAACTGACCTTGTGTAACCCTAGATCCCTCCTGTGTCTATATAAACCGGAGGGCTAGGTCCGTAGATACCCCCGAATAATTATAGCCAGGTTAGACTCTTAAGGTTTAGCCATTACGATCTCGTGGTAGATCAACTCTTGTAATACTCATATTCATCAAGATCAATCAAGCAAGACGTAGGGTATTACCTCCATAGAGAGGGCCTGAACTTGCGTAAAACATTGTGTCCCCCGTCTCCTATTACCATCAATCCTAGATGCACAGTTCAAGACCCCCTTCCCGAGATCCGCCTGTTTTGACACCGACAACGCCCCCACCCTTGTGGGCCCCCGTGACCCTCTTGACCTAATTCTTTCACCTATATATTCCCAAATATCCCCAAACCACCAGAGGCATCCACAAAAAGAGTTCTCCACCACCGCAACTTTCTGTACCCGTGAGATCCCATCTTGGGACCTTTTCCCGCACCCTGTTGGAGGGGGATTCAATCACGGAGGGCTTCTACATCAGCTCTATTGCCCTTCTGTTGAAGCGTGAGCAGTTTGCCTCAGACCTACGGGTCCATAGCTAGTAGCTAGATGGCTTCCACACTCTCTTTGATTCTCAATACCATGTTCTCCTCGATGTTCTTGGAGATCTATCCGATGTAATACTTTTTTGCGGTGTTTTTGCCGAGATCCGATGAATTGAGGATTTATGATCAACTTATCTATGAATATTATTTGAATCTTCTCTAAATTCTTTTATGTGTGATTTCGTATCTTTGTGATTCTCTTCGAACTATCAATTTGGTTTGCCAACTAGATTGGTTTTTCTTGCAATGGGAGAAGTGCTTAGCTTTGGGTTCAATCTTGCGGTGTCCTTTCCCAGTGATGGTAGGGGCAGAAACGCACGTATTGTATTGTTGCCATCGAGGATAAAAAGATGGGATTTTTTTCATATTGCTTGAGTTAATTCCTCTACATCATGTCATCTTACTTAATGTGTTACTCTGTTCTTCATGAACTTAATACTCTAGATGCAGGCATGAGTCGGTCGATGTGTGGAGTAATAGTAGTAGATCGAAAATCGTTTAGGTCTACTTGACACGGACGTGATGCCTATATTCATGATCATTGCCTTAGATATCATCATAACTTTGCGCTTTTCTATCAATTGCTCGGTAGTAATTTGTTCACCCACCGTATTGTTTGCTATCTTGTGAGAAGCCTCTAGTGAAACCTATGGCCCCTGGGTCTATTTTCCATCATACAAGTTTCCGATATACAATTTTAGTTTCTGATCTACTATTTTTGCAATCTTTTACTTTCCGATCTATAAACCAAAAATACCAAAAATATTTACTTTACTGTTTATCTATTTTTATTAGATCTCACTTTTGCAAGTAACCATGAAGGGATTGACAACCCCTTTATCGCGTTGGGCGCAAGTTGTTTGATTGTTTGTGCAGGTATTAGGTGATTTGTGTGTTGTCTCCTACTAGATTGATACCTTGGTTCTGAAACTGAGGGAAATACTTATCTCTACTTTGCTGCATCACCCTTTCCTCTTTAAGGAAAAAACCAACGCAAGCTAAGAAGTAGCAGGAAGAATTTTTGGCATCGTTGCCTGGGAGATCTACACCAAGTTAAGATATATGTGACACCCCCGATTTGACCATACACTAATCATAAACGCAAACGTGTACGATCACGATCAGGGACTCATGGGAAGATATCACAACACAACTCTACAAATGAAAATAAGTCATACAAGCATCATATTACAAGCCTGGGGCCTCGACGGCTCGAATACAAGAGCTCGATCATAGACGAGTCAGCGGAAGCAATAATATCTGAGTACAGACATAAGTTAAACAAGTTTTCCTTAAGAAGGCTAGCACAAACTGGGATACATATCGAAAGAGGCGCAGGCCTCCTGCCTGGGATCGTCCTAAACTACTCCTGGTCGTCGTCAGCGGGCTGCACATAGTAGTAGGCACCTCCCGAGTAGTAGTAGTCGTCGACAACGATGGCGTCTGGCTCCTGGACTCCAACGTCTGGTCGCAGCAATCGGATATAGGAAAAGGGTAAAGGGGGAGAAAAGCAACCGTGAGTACTCATCCAAAGTACTCGCAAGCAAGGAGCTACACTACATATGTATGCATTGGTATAAAATGGAAAAGGGGTATCATATGTGGACTAAACTGCAGAATGCCGGAATAAGAGGGGGATAGCTAGTCTTATCGAAGACTACGCTTCTGGCCACCTCCATCTTGCAGCATGTAGAAGAGAACAGAAGGTAAGTTCACCAAGTAGCATCATGTAGCATAATCCTATCCGATGATCCTCCCCTCGTCGCCCTGTGAGAGAGCGATCACCGGTTGTATCAGGCACTTGGAAGGGTGATTTTTATTAAGTATCCGGTTCTAGTTGTCATAAGGTCAAGGGACAACTCCAAGTCGTCCTGTTACCGAAGATCACGGCTATTCGAATAGATTAACTTCCCTGCAGGGGTGCACCACATAACCCAACACGCTCGATCCCATTTGGCCGGACACACTTTCCTGGGTCATGCCCGGCCTCGGAAGATCAACACGTCGCAGCCCTACCTAGGCACAACAAAGAGGTCAGCACGCCAGTCTAAATCCTATGGCGCAGGGGTCTGGGCCCATCGCCCATTGCACACCTGCACGTTGCGAGGGCGGCCGGAAGCAGAACTAGCCCCCTTAATACAAGAGCAGGCTTACATTCCAATCCGGCGCGCCGCTCAGTCGCTGACGTCACGAAGTGCTTCGGCTGATACCACGACGTCGAGTGCCCATAACTGTCCCCGCGTAGATGGTTAGTGCGTATAGGCCAGTAGCCAGACTCAGATCAAATACCAAGATCTCATTAAGCGTGTTTAAGTATCCGCGAACGCCGACCAGGGCCAGGCCCACCTCTCTCCTAGGTGGTCTCAACCTGCCATGTCGCTCCGCCTCAAAGTAACAGTCGGGGCCGTTAGGAACTCAGGCCCACCACTACCTGGATGGAGCCACCTGCCCCTTCAGCCCCCATCTCCAAACAGTATCACCGGTAATGTAACAGTGTAAAGTATATAGTATATGCCCGTGATCACCCCCCGAAGTGATCACGGCCCAGTAGTGTAGCATGGCAGACGGACAAGAGTGTAGGGCCACTGATGGAGCACTAGCATCCTATAATAAGCAGTAGGATAGTAGGTTAAGGTAACAGCAGTAGTAGCAAGGACAGGCTATGCAGCAGTATAGGATTAACTGAAAGCAGTAACATGCTACACTAATCTAATGCAAGCAGTATAGAGAAGAATAGGCGATATCTGGTGATCAAGGGGGGGCTTGCCTGGAAGCTCTGTTGAAAGGGAAGAAGGGTCGTCGTCAACGTAGTCGATCACAGCGGCATCGGCAGCGGTCTCGGGGTCTACCGGAGAGAAGAGGGGGAAGAAACAATAAATACGGAGCAAACAAGTGTAATACTAAACATGACAAGGCAACAAGCAGCGCTAGGGGTGTTCTAACACAGGGCTACCCGATACCGACGAAGGGGAATAACACCCGGGAATGTTTTCCCGAAGTTATGCATTTTCGGACAGTTGAAACGGAGGGGGAAAGTTCCATGTTCACTGTGATAGGGGCATGTGACAGATGAACGGACCGCGTGTTTGGATTCGTCTCATCATTCCGAGCAACTTTCATGTAGAAAACTTTTTCATCCAAGTTACGGATTAATTTCTATGATTTTCCAAAGTTTTAGCAATATTATGAAAATTCCTAAAATTTTGCTAAGTCTGAGAATTTGTCAGTTTTAAACATCTTTTAGCTATTTTCAAAAGGCTACAACTATGGATCTGTACCTCCTATGATTATATGCCTTATATCAATTTTGAGCGTTTTTCTGTCATATACAAGATAGTAGCACTTTCGTCCAAATTAGGGTTCATTTGCTTGATCATCAACGGCTCTAAAGTAGCTATGAAAATAAAGCTGTTTTTGGTTTTTTCACTTAAGAGAACTTAGCATTTTGTGATTTTTGTAGGATTTAAACCATGCATCGAAAGGATTTGGTCCAGTGGGATAAAATGAAGTTTGTCAAGTATACTTTCTACTCATATTAATTTCATCCAAGTTAACAGCTGTTTAGACGTTGTTTAGAGGATGTCTAGAGGGTTAGTCAATGTATAATCATAAAAGCTAGCTAGTAGCTGCTACAGTAACTAGCATCAGCAGTACAGTAAGCAACGGTGTGGCTCGGGCGCTGCAGCCGAGTGAGGCGCAACAACAGCCACAAGCAGAGCAGTGCGGGGCACGCGAGGGCGCGGGCGAAGCCACACGTAGGCAGGCACAAGCGGCAGCAGCGATGGGCGCAGTGGCTGCAGGAGACGCGAGCGAGCACGTGATGCACGCACAAGGCGAGGCCGCGACCAGTGGAGCTCGCGAACGGGGCGGCCGCAGCAGCAGATGCAGAAGCAACAGCGCCACGCGTGGGACGGGAGGAGGAGCAGGGGGCACGCTGGGGCGAGTGCAGCAGCAGAGCAAGCGGGCGGACGTAGGCAGGGCGCCGGTGAGCGCGAGCGCAGCGAGGCGAGGCAGAGGAGAGGGCTAGGGACGACGCGGGTCGCGGCGCTCACGACGCGTAGGTGGGCAACCACGACGGAGCAGCGGCATAGGAGCAGCACAACACGCACGCACGTACGCGTATGCGTACGCGGGGGGCTCGGATGAACTCGGGGACGGCGGACTACGGCGCAAGAACGGGAGGGGAGAGGAGGTGCTCACCAAGAAGGCACAAGGAGGCCCATCGAGTGGCTTAGGAGCAGCAGAGGTGGCCAGCATCGAAGAAGGCGGCGGCGATCTGGGGCGGACCGAGGTGGAGGACGGGAAGGCAGCGGGCACACGGGTGGCTTTCGGCCCGAGCTCGCCCACGTAGTCAAAGTAGGCGACGAAGGCGGTGCCCCTGGCGCGGTCTCCGGCAGCGGGGATGGCAGTGGCGATGGCTACGCCAGCGACGCATCCATGACGGAGCTCGGGAAGGAGGGGATCTGAGGAGGGGAGGTAGAGGTTGAGGGAGCGAAGGGGATCGAGCTAGGGTTCACACTGGGAGAGAGGCGTCGAGGGAGGCACTTATCCACCACGGGGACCCATGGGATGGCTGACACGATGGCCTCGGCGGGGTGGATGTCCGCCACGCCATGCTCCTGCTCTGTAGTGAGGGAGGAGGTAGTCTAGGCGGGCTGGGTTGCACTGTATCACTGGGCTTAAAGTGCATAGCACATAATAGTTTTAATCTTTCCCTATCTGCTAAATAATATAGCTCGTTATCTCTTAATTGAGTGGGCATATGATTTTTGTTACTGATGAAAGTTGGCACTTAGATTCAAGGAAACATTATGAGGCCACACACAAAACTTTATTTTATTTGTAAATGTTTAAATTATTGTTTATTTTAAATTCCAATTTTAAATGTTGTTGGACCACCTAAAATATCTCTAGGGTCAATTTAAGAATTCATTCGATGTGGGTTTCTTCATGACAAATACCTATTGAATATTAGTAATATTATGAACTATTTTGTTTGCATGTTTGAGGATGTAAATATTTGACTTGTACTTTAAATTTGAATTACTTTGGTTTGGATCAAAGTGATTTTTAGAAAATTAATGGCGATGACATGGCACCATTAGTGTGTGCTTACTTTAGCTTAATTATCCGGGCGTCACAATATACCAAGTACCCATCATAAACTCTTATTTCTTGCGTTACATTATTCGACATTCGGTTCTCATTTTCCTCTCCCCCACTTATAAAACGATTTTCAAAAAGATTTTCCTTTTCTTCGCCCCTCTTCCGTTCATATTCTTCGTTTGCTTTTTGTGTGCTCGTGTGTTGGATTGCTTGCTTTGTCACGATGGCTCAAGAGAATACCAAATTGTGTGATTTTTCAAACACCAATAACAATGATTTTATTAGTACTCCGATTGCTCCCGCCACTAGTGCGGAATCATATGAAATTAATGTCGCTTTACTGAATATTGTTATGAAAGATCAATTTTTCGGCCTTCCTAGTGAAGATGTTGCATCCCATCTTAATAGTTTTGTTGAGTTATGTGATATGCAAAAGAAGAAAGATGTGGATAATGATATTGTTAAATTGAAGCTATTTCCGTTCTCACTACGAGATCATGCTAAAACTTGGTTTTCATCTTCGCTTAAAAATAGTATTGATTCATGAATATTATGAATTTATTTCCAAGTGTAAAGATGCCTTTATTTCCAAGTATTTTCCACCCACTAAGATCATCTCCCTTAGGAATGATATTATGAATTTTAAGCAACTTGATCATGAACATGTTGCACAATCTTGGGAGAGGATGAAATTGATGATACATAATTGCCCTACTCATGGCTTGAATTTGTGGATGATTATACAAAAAATTATGCAGGATTGAATTTTGCTTCTAGAAATCTTTTAGATTCGGACGCGGAAGGTACTTTCATGGAAATTACTTTAGGAGAAACTACTAAAGTCCTAGATAATATTATGGTTAATTATTCTCAATGGAATACCGAAAGATCTTCCACTACTAAAAAAGTGCATGAGATTGAAGAGATTAATGTTTTGAGTGGAAAGATGGATGAACTTATGAAATTATTTGCTGGCAAGAGTGCTTCTATTGATCCTAATGATATGCCTTTGTCTAATTTGATTGAGAATAATAATGAATCTACGGATGTGAATTTTTTTGGTAGGAACAACTGTGGTAATAATGCATATAGAGGTTATTTTAATCCTAGGCCGTTTCCTAGTAATTCCTCTAATAAATATGGTAATTCCTACAACAATTCTTATGGAAATTATAATAAGATGCTCTCTGATTTTGAGAATAGTGTTAAAGAATTTATGAGATTGCAAAAGAATGTCAATGCTTTGATTGAAGAAAAATTGCTCAAGATTGATGATTTGGCTAGGAACGTGGATAGAATTCTCTTGATGTTGATTCATTGAAACTTAGATCTATTCCACCCAAGCATGATATTGATGTCTACTACACAACCTTCTTCTTGTAGACGTTGTTGGGCCTCCAAGTGCAGAGTTTTGTAGGACAGTAGCAAATTTCCCTCAAGTGGATGACCTAAGGTTTAACAATCCGAGGGAGGCGTAGGATGAAGATGGTCTCTCTCAAAAAAACCTGCAACCAACAAGCAAAGAGTCTCTTGTGTCCCCAACACACCCAATACAATGGTAAATTGTATAGGTGCACTAGTTCAGAGAAGAGATGGTGATACAAGTGCAATATGGATGGTAGATATAAGTTTTTGTAATCTGAAAAATTTAAAAACAAGAAGGTAACTAATGATAAAAGTGAGCGAAAACGGTTGAGGGAGTCCTGGATTAGGGGGTCTCCGGACAGCCGGACTATATCCTTTGGCCGGACTGTTGGACCATGAAGACACAAGATTGAAGACTTCGTCCCGTGTCCGGATGGGACTCTACTTGGAGTGGAAGGCAAGCTAGGCAATATGGATATGTATATCTCCTCCTTTGTAACCGACTGTCGGTGTCAAAACCGGCGGATCTCGGGTAGGGGGTCCCGAACTGTGCGTCTAGGCGGATGGTAACAGGAGACAAGGGACACGATGTTTTTACCCAGGTTCGGGCCCTCTCGATGGAGGTAAAACCCTACTCCTGCTTGATTAATATTGATGATATGGGTAGTACAAGAGTAGATCTACCATGAGATCAAGGAGGCTAAACCCTAGAAGCTAGCCTATGGTATGATTGTTGTATGATGAAGTTGTCCTACAGACTAGAACCCTCCGGTTTATATAGGCACCGGATAGGGTTAGGGTTACACAGAGTCGGTTACAATGGTAGGAGATCTTGAATATCCGCATCGCCAAGCTTGCCTTCCACGCCAAGGAAAGTCCCATCCGGACACGGGACGAAGTCTTCAATCTTGTATCTTCATAGTCCTGGAGTTCGGCTGAAGGTATAGTCCGGCTACCCGAACACCCCCTAATCCAGGACTCCCTCAGTAGCCCCTGAACCAGGCTTCAATGACGACGAGTCCGGCGCGTAGATTGTCTTCGGCATTGCAAGGCGGGTTCCTCCTCCAAGTTCTTCAAGAAGATTTTAAACACCAAGGATAGTGTCCGGCTCTGCAAAATAAGTTTCCACATATTGCCATAGAGAGAATAATATCAACACAAATCTAATCTGCTGACGTATTTCGCAGCGTGACATCACACTACAGCCAAGTCCTTTACTTGAATCGTTTTTACTTTTCCACCTCAGCACGTTTAGCGAGGCGGTTTCCTTGGCACGTCTTGTCAAAGCAGAGATCGTGTCCCCCCTTTTACGGGATTCTCATCCATACGGACGTGGGTAACCCAATCGTGCCCGTTAGCACGTTTCCTCGATTAAAGGCGAGTCCCAAACGGTTACGGGAGGGGCTCTTGGTATTCAACCTCTTATAAAGAGACCAAGGCCTTACTCCTTTTTCCAATCTCAAACTAGTTTGCCCGTCGCCTCGAGTTCCAACACCCCAGGCTCCAGATTCCAGGCGCTTTGGACCTTCGACAATGTCCGGTTCTGACCTTCAAGGCCGATGGATGCCTTCCTCCGTCACGGAGGAGGACGTGCTAAAGTTGAGAGAGGCTATGTTCTTGACCGCCGAAATTTCGCATAGGTTGCCTGCTCAAAGGCAGGCCATTCCCAGTCCCCAGCCCGGTGAGAGCGTAGTCTTCATGTCTCACTTCCTTCGGGGGTTAGGCTTCCCGATGGATCCCTTCGTGAGGGGGCTGCTGTTTTATTACGGGCTAGAATTTCATGACTTAGCTCCGGAGTCCATCCTCCACATTTCCTCATTCATCGTTGTGTGCGAAGCATTCCTCCGTGTTACTCCTCACTTCGGATTATGGCTCAAAACTTTTGGAGTGGAGCCGAAGATGATCGAGGGACGGCACGCAGAGTGCGGAGGCACTGTCATAAGTAAGAATGCTGATGCTCCATGGCCCGAGGGCTCTTTTCACGAGGAGCTTGGCTTGTGGCAACGAGAGTGGTTCTATATCACTGCTCCCAGGAGCACCAAGTGGGTGGCGCCTCCTGCCTTTCGCTCGGGTCCCCCACCACGGCTAATGTCATGGGTCAGCAAAGGGTTAGATTGGGGGTTACCCGAAGACGTGCCCTTGTTGCAGGGCCGCAATAGGGATCTCTTAGAAGGAGACCTCAGCCTGGTCAAGGTGACGCAGGCCATGTTGATTCGCCGGATACTGCCCAGCAAACGTCGCTCCCTTCGCCTGTGGGAGTTTAATCCAGAGGGACCGCGCGCTCTCCAAAATTTCATGGGCGCAACGCCCGTGGAGATGTATAAACTGTTCTTCGGATCACAAATGATGTGTTCGGATTTGACCGAGGACGCAGGCCTAAGCTGCAATCGCCCGGATACCCAAGTAAGTAACCTTGTGCCCGGACCTACTATCCATATAATTGTCATAAACTTGCCCCTAAAAGAGCTGTCCTTTTAAACAGGAGTGGATAGCGAAGGCAAAGCTGATCAGGTGTCCGGCTCCCCTTCCCGAAACCAGGCCGGATCCCGTGCTTGTCAGGATGTTGAAGATAATGCCTTTGGAGGGAAGTAAGTGGAAGGACAAGGGAACTATGGCCTCCTCGAAGGAGGCTGCTCCGAAGGGAGGAATCGACAATTCCTCTCCTAAGGGGAAGAAGAGGGCCGCCTCTGACGACCCGGAGACCATGGCCTCGAAGCGGGGGAGAAAATCCTCGTCAGAGGGTCCGACACCGGGGAGTTCCTCGGCCGAACTACGCCCTCAAAGGGATCATCCCTCCAGGGAGCCATAAGTAGAGAGAGGTTTTCCTTTTGAGGGATGAGAGAAATCCTTGATTTATATCTGAGAAGATTAACCAAAATTTTACCTTGTGGCTCGGACCTCAGCCCTTCTCAGCAGAGCTCGTCTTCGGGGGATCTTCTTCCGGAGATGATGGAGAGCGGGACGCCTCCCCCTGCCATACCGCCTAGCGAGGCGAGCGACCCTGAGGTGTCGTCGTGAAGGGTTTCTCTGACTCTGGCAGGGGCAGAAGATAGCTATGTGGCCCCCCAAGGTTCTCCGCGTCCGGCCTTCGAAAGAGGCCATAGGACAAGTTCGGCACCGTCTGGTGCTCGGTCGGAGGAGCTAAAGATTCTGCTGGGGCGAGCTTCTATCTCAGAGGAGCACCGTGCATTGATGGGCACGGTGATTGAAAGGATTTCATCTGCAGAAAGTGGATTGCATGGGGCCGTCAAAAGTTTACTAACGGGTTTTGAGGTACGTTAGATAATGTACACTTTTGTCGGTTGCGCATAGGTAAGATGCGCCCTGTGTAGATTGTAGCCCCTAAGACTCTGCGCGTTGTCAAGAAATGATGGCACGCAGAGGATCATAATCCCAGGTCTAAAATGTCGCCTTTGAATGTAGGTGGCGAGGTGTCCGGAATCAAGGCAAACTGATGATTTGGCCGAACTAAAGCGGCAACTAGACGTGGCAGATGCTGACATCGCGCTTGTCAACAAGCGGCTTGATGAGGCTCAAGGTATGTAATTCCTCGGGTGGCATCAGGTAAGAGGAGCTTCATGCCAGTGTCTTACAATGTGTGTGCTTGACGCAGATGGTACGGCCGCCGTAGAGAATCTTAGGGCAGAACTTGCCCGAGCTAAGGAGCAAGCCAGAAAAAGCGATGCGGCTGCCAAGAAGGCCCTTGAAGAGCTGAGAGCCGAACAGGCTGCTCACTGCCGAAGCAAAGAAGAGATGGCCGAGATGGCCGAGAAGTTAAAGAGTGCTGCAGACCGTTGCAAACTTCTTGAGAAAGAAGACCGGGCGAGACAGACGGACATAGAGAAGGCCGTTGCCGATGCCAAGGACGCTCGCTCTGCGATGAGAGCTGCGAAGGAGGAGCTGCGTTAGGCCGAACAGATTGCGGCTGGAAAGCCCTTTATGCTGTGGAGGAAGTTTTGTGATCCGAAGTTTTCTCCGTTGGACCGGATGTGGAGTGTGGAGGACACCTATCTGGATTTGGCAGCAAGTGCTGCTGATGCGACTGAACACTTTCGAGATCTAAAAGCTCGCGAAGTGGAAAATCTTGTCTGGTCACAGTTCCACAATCCAGAGCGTCCACTGGCAGTGGACGATCGCCTGGCTCAATGGGCCGAACTGAATAGATTGTCCGGACTTGCCATGAAGTACGTCATGGGTCATCTGTGGCCTGGGAGATCGGAGCCGAAGAGTTATTTCAGCTTGGTGCAGCAATTCCTTGACGCGGTGCCGCGTATCAATGCGATGAAGAGGTCAGCATGCATAGAGGGCGCACGGATGGCTCTTGCCCTTGTCAAGACATACTGGGTAGAGATGGAGACCATCGTTGTTGCGTCCCGAGATTCGGACAAAACCCGAGTACCCTCCGAGCATTATTTTCAGGAAGTCCTTGAAGGCGCTCGTGTAATAGAGACGCAGTGCTCGAAGGATGCTATGTTATGATAGCATATGTAATTATAAAGCAATATTTTGATAAATTGTAGTGGCCTTTTATACTTGTGCCTTCAAGTATTGGGAACACCTCCTGTGCGGCCGTTTTAAGATATATATAAAATCTGAAAGATGGCAGTCGTTGGCTTCAGCCCCCATGCACATAGTGTGGGGGTGCTCACAGAAGACGCATTTTCACACTTAACCCAACGTCTTGGTCCTACAAAGGAGGTGATAGCGCAGCGGGCCAGGCAACCGGACTATAATGCTTTAACACTTTCACTTAGCCATAGGAGCTTGACAGTGGGACTATTTAGGTAGCCCCTTGGTGGCGACTGCGCTCGCCCGAGTTTGGGGCGCGTATGTGCCTGGCCGGGAAACGGCCCTTCGTTAAAACGGAGGAATCCTATAGATTCCGATAGGTCATCGGGTGGCTGACCAGTCTCACGCTACATCATGACAGTCATTTTTCGGCTTTCTCTGCTGAGGCGCTCGCCCGGCCTAACCGGGGCACAATCGTAGTAGTTCTCCTGGAGCTACCTTAGCCGATAGAGCAGAACGTAAGGTAGCCGAACTCAGGAGCCGGGCAACCCAACATTTGACCAAAGACATGATTCGGAGCTGATGCATATAATGCCAAAAACCGCGACGCCGAACACTCCCTAAGGTGTTCGGTCTTTATGAGTGCGGGAAAAACAACACTCTTTATTAAAAAGCCCCTAGTGTTCAGGTACGCGCAAAAATTATGACGTGGCCGCATGCCAAGACGCCAGCCTCCTCCTTGGTTATATCAGAGAAAACCAGGGGATATGTAGCAACAAGAGACAGCAAAAAAGGTTTACGCAGGGTCTTAATCTAAAAAGAATCCTTAGGACGGGTCCCTACTGCACGTCTGCGCCTGTGTCTCCGTTGTGCCGTATCCTGGACGGGTGCCGCACGACGTTCATCTACGAAAGAGAGGAACTAAGCTGAAAATGGGTCGTGCCGAACGAAAGTTTAAAATAAGCAAAGTATAAAGTAAAATATATAGAACTAAGCTTTATTGTCTCTTATTGTATATGTAGGGAGCCCCTAGTGCGGGGGTATATGGCCACTAAGCCTACATCAATGATGATTTTGTACCGAACTCGTTTATCCGCGTTCGTGGTCTTTAATGACCTATTCCGAAATTTTTGGCCGGTGAAGCCATTTTACTGTGGGGCTGTCAAAGCGGCCGCACAGTCCTCTGCTTGGGGGAGGGGCACATCAGTGCTTCCCCTTCAAAGAGATGATGCCTCGTGGACCGGGCATCTTAAGCGTTAGAGACGCATAATGCGGTATTGCGTTAAAGCGGGCGAAAGCTTCGCGTCCCAGTAGTGCTTGATAGCGACTAGAGAATGGGACGATGTGGAAGGTCAGCTTTTCACGGCGGAAGTTATCGGTAGAGCCGAATATAACTTCGAGCCGGAGAAAACCCATGCAATGGGTGTCCGGACCAGGCGTGACCCCTTGAAAGGTGGTTTTGCTGTGGCGGATTCTTGCTGGGTCTATCCCCATGCGGCGGATTGTGTCCTGATATATCAGATTTAGTCCACTGCCGCCGTCCATAAGGACATTTGAAAACTGGAGTCCGCCAATTATTGGATCGAGTACCAAGGCAGTCCAGCCTGCGTTCCTGATACTTCTAGAATAATCCAGCTGATCAAAGATGATTGGTTTTGACAACCAATGGCGGGACCCCTTTGTTTGAAAACCCAATAATCTCTGTGGGTATGGTTAGCAGGCTTACCGGGAGTACTGTGTATTTGACATATCCTGTCCAGGATTTTGTTTAAGTTGGATGGATCATCCCTGTTATCCTGGAGGGGTGGCTTTGTCTGATTCTGTCGTGAGCTTTTGAATCCGGCATTGACTGCCATGCTCTTCGGACTTTTTTCCTTAGTTCAGCGACGGTCCTTGTTGCGTCGCGGTTTTCCATTTCCATCCCTAGTTTCGGATGTACTTGGGTCGCTGGGGCTGCATCTTGCCTACCAGTTGTCCTCTCCTGCATAAAAGCGGGTCATGAGGCTTGTTAGTGCGGCCATTGTTCTTGGCTTTTCTTGGCCGAGGTGTCTGGCGAGCCATTCGTCTAGGACGTTATGCCTGAAAGCTGCTAAGGCTTTGGCGTCCGGACAGTTGACTATCTGATTCTTTTTAGTGAGGAATCTATTCCAGAATTGCTGAGCTGATTCTCCGGGCTGTTGAGTTATGTGACTAAGATCGTCTGCATCGTGAGGGCGGACATAGGTCCGTTGAAAATTTGCTCGGAAAGCGTCCTCGAGTTCTTCCCAACTTCCGATTGTGTTTTCAGGAAGGCTTTTAAGCCAATGCCGGGCTGGCCCTTTATGCTTAAGGGGTAAGTATTTTATGGCATGGAGGTCATCTCCTCTAGCCATATGTATGTGGAGGATATAATCCTCGATCCAGACTCTAGGGTCTGTTGTTCCATCATATGCCTCTATGTTTACGGGTTTGAATCCCTCTATAAATTCATAGTCCAGGACCTCATCGGTGAAACATAGGGGGTGTGCGGCGCCCCTGTATTTGGGTGTGCTGGATTCTGATGATGTCTTTATTGCATTGCTTACGAGAGCTTGCTTTCTTGGCCCGTAAATGGACCTGACTGGGCCCTGATGCGAATCCTTAAGTGGGTCGCATGCCGATTTAAGTGCGGTGCCGTTTGCCGCTTTATGCTGGCCATGGGGTCGTCTATCCGACCGTGTGGCTTTCTTATTTTTGGAATGCGAGGGCTCTAGGGCCTCTTTGTCGAATTCGGGCAGTAGCTTTCTCTTCGGATAGCTATTAGTGCGGCGACTGTCACTGTATTTATCTGCGGTATTGATTACTTTGCTCCATCGGATCCTGAGTGCATCTTCCGCCGTTTTTAGCTTCCGCTTCTGCTTTTTCAGGCTGCGTGCTGTTGCAATGAGCCTCTTGTGGAGATTCTTCTGCTTCGTTGGTTTATCCGGCGTAAGGTCATCCGGAGTGCCGTTTCGCTGGGGGAGGGATGTTCGGTTTCTCTATCCACGTTGCCCTGTTCGGACGGTTGCTCTAAGGCCTGCTCATCGTCTACCGGCTCATCCTGCTCTATGGCTGGGTCTTTATCGAGGCGGGGCTTGGGTCGGCGTTTACGCCGACGCTTTGATTGCTTTTCGAGGGATCGGTCCCCCGTTCCATCCCCTTTTTCCTCATTGTCGTTTCCTTTAGGGGTATCCACCATGTACACATCGTGAGATGGGGTGGCTGTTCAATGCCCTATGGGCGTTGGCTCATCTGTATCTCCTGCATCGCCGTCCATGCTGTCGATGTCTGCGGAGTCGAAGTTGAGCACGTCATTTAAATTGTCGACAGTGGCTACCAAGTGGGTGGTGGGTGGGCTTTGAATTTCTTCATCGTCCGTATCCCATCCTCGCTGACCGTAGTCCGGCCAGGGCTCTCCTAATAAAGAGAGAGACTTTAGAGAATTCAGGATGTCGCCAAAAGGCGAGTGCTGAAAGATGTCTGTGGCGGTGAACTCCATTATCAGCGCCCAATTGGATTCGATTGGCAGGGGCGCGGGGGGTTCGCAGTTCGGAGAGGAATCCGGCTCCTTGGAGTCACGGGCCGTGCAGAATGCGGGGCCGACGTTCGACTCGATCGCCTTTGAGATCGTAGCCCCCGAGGCGATGTCCAACCGCTCGTCCTCGATTAGCGCAATAGGCTCCGAATAAAGGGTCGGAACCGGTGCTTGTGCGGCCTCCAGGGCACTGTTCAGCGGCAGAGCTAGATCATGCCTCTCGACGCAGTGCGGCACGCTCAGCTGTGGCTTGAATCCGTCGAAGATCGAATCCCCGCGGGTGTCTTATGTGTAGTTTAAGCTTCCAAACCTGACCTTATGGCCAGGGGCGTAGCTTTCGATCTGCTCCAGGTGGCCAAGCGAATTGGCCTGCAGTGCAAAGCCGACGAAGATGAAGATCTGTCCGGGGAGAAAAGTCTCACCCTGGACCACATCGTCGTTGATGATCAAAGGAGCCATCGAGCCCAAAAGTGACGACACAGAGGAACTCTCAATGAAAGCACCAATGTCGGTGTCAAAACCGGCGGATCTCGGGTAGGGGGTCCCGAACTGTGCGTCTAAGCGGATGGTAACAGGAGACAAGGGACACGATGTTTTTACCCAGGTTCGAGCCCTCTTGATGGAGGTAAAACCCTACTCCTGCTTGATTAATATTGATGATATGGGTACTACAAGAGTAGATCTACCACGAGATCAAGGAGGCTAAACCCTAGAAGCTAGCCTATGATTGTTGTATGATGAAGTTGTCCTACGGACTAGAACCCTCCAGTTTATATAGGCACCGGATAGGGTTAGGGTTACACAGAGTCGGTTACAATGGTAGGAGATCTTGAATATCCGCATCGCCAAGCTTGCCTTCCACGCCAAGGAAAGTCCCATCCGGACACGGGACAAAGTCTTCAATCTTGTATCTTCATAGTCCTGGAGTCCGACTGAAGGTATAGTCCGGCTACATGAACACCCCCTAATCCAGGACTCCCTCACCGACCTTGTGTAACCCTAGCCCCCTCCGGTGTCTATATAAACTGGAGGGTTTTAGTCCGTAGGAAAACATACAATCATACCATAGGCTAGCTTCTAGGGTTTAGCCTCTCTGATCTCGTGGTAGAGCAACTCTTGCACTACTCATATTATCAACAATAATCAAGCAGGACGTAGGGTTTTACCTCCATCAAGAGGGCCCGAACCTGGGTAAAACATCGTGTCCCCTGCCTCCTGTTACCATCCACCTTAGACGCACAGTTCGGGACCCCCTACCCGAGATCCGCCGGTTTTGACACCGACATTGGTGCTTTCATTGAGAGTTCCTCTGTGCCATCGCCGTAAGGAAGGATGCCTCGTCTTGTTGTTAAAAACAACATCACCGCCGGGGGAGCCCTGGCTGTCGGCCAAACTCTCCGGCTAGGCAGTTTCATCATGACCGCCCGTTCGGCTGCTGCACCGACGATGACTTCTCGGGTCATCGAAAACAACCTCCACATCGGCTCGGAATTCACCAAGCAGATGGATCCAATGGATCTCTCGTCCCTAAACGATCTCTTTGATCACATCGCCACCTTGGGAGTCCCTACGGACTATGATCGGATTGGGCTTAAACCCGATCAAAGGGAGATTAACTCTCCACCGGTCACCCATCATGTTGCGGTGGTTGAGGAACAATGCGGCGATTCCTCCTCTATCTTGAGGACTAACTATGTCCGGATTCCTGAGCTCTCCCAGCTGGATACCCATTTATGGGAGGACATCACCCAAGCCTTGAACCTAGAGTCAGGCAGCGAGCCAGACTTATCGGGCAACATCCCGGAACCCGAGATTCCAAGATTGGAAACTCCTCGGCCCCTGGGTCTCAGATCGGGTAGGGGTTCGGACCCAATTCCACCCACCCACCCAGACATAAACGATCTTTCCCACATCAGGCAAGAGCCCCATGAAACAGTACATCATTATTAGGCCAGATTCCTCCTTGTGATGAACAAGGTTAAGGACTGTCATGAGGAAGACGCGGTCTCATTTTTCTGCAATAATTGCATGGACAAGGGAATCCTTAACGCCTTGAGTCGCCGTGACATATCACGCTTCGCTGACTTGGCGTCCATAGTACGAAAGTACTGTGCGATGGAAAGCGCCTGGAAAACCAAAATGAAATTTTGGGATAATGCGGCTCGGAATATACACCTATCCGAAGTAAAAGGGTGCACTATCATAAGACACCCGAATTATTTACAAAGAAACAAAAACCCTCTACATGGCATGGAACCGTATTGGAGGGATGGCTTAACGGACCCTGCAAAATTCATAGTACAGCGGATACCATACCAACACACAGCCTTAGAGCATGTTGGATACTCCGGCAGGTGGCCAAAAGTGGTGAGGATCTTCTCATCCCAAATACCACAGAGCACCATCCCGTGGATAACAATACGGTATTAACAGTCTTTGAAACCTTTGCAACAAATAATAGGCGCAAGCGAACACTCCACAGCCTCGCCGAAATCGGCCATGTAGCAGCAATAAATCCATGGAGTGACACGGCTATTACCTTCAATGCGAGTGACGAACCCAAATTCCTAATAGCCCGAGCACCAGCTGCATTGGTCCTCAGTCCAATTGTGGACGGCTTTTGACTCACCAAAGTACTCATGGATGGCGGCAGTGGATTGAACCTCATCTATGAGGAAACTCTTCAAAAAATGGAAATAGACTGGAACCGCATTGAGCAAAGCAGCACAACCTTCAGAGGAATCATCCCCAGTCGGGAAGCATGCTGTGCTGGGAAAATCACACTAGATGTGGTATTCGGCACGCCGGAGAACTATAGGTCCGAAGAAATTACATTCCAAGTGGCCCCGTTCAGTAGTGGATACCACGCCCTTTTAGGACGGGAGGCGTTCACGATCTTCCAAGCCATACCCCATTATGGGTACATGAAGCTCAAAATGCCCGGGCCCAACGGAATCATCACTCTCGCTAGTGAGCCGGATACAACACTCCGTGAAAACAAAACAGCCGCATTGGCCCTCGAGGCATTATCCGAAGCCCTTTCGGCCGAGGAATTAACCGTGCTACGCTCCACAGTGGACAGGGATGACGTGATACGTTACAAGAGATCCAAGTCCACATCTTTTAAACCACCAGATGAAATAGTCAAATTCCAAGTCCACCCAATGAACCCTACAAAAACACCCTCATCGGGGCACAGTTAAACCTCGCCATGGACGCCGCACTACGAGAGTTCCTGCGCGAGAATTGGGATATATTCACCTGGCACCCCTCAGACATGCCAGGAATCCCATGCAGGCTGGCTGAGCATAGCCTCAATATTCTAAAGGGATTCAAGCCGGTCAAGCAGGCTCTTCGGCGTTTCTCTGAACCTAAGAGACAAGCTATGGGAGAGGAACTAGCCAAGCTATTGGAGGCCGGATTCATTAGAGAAATAAAACACCCGGACTGTCTAGCAAACCTGGTGATGGTACCAAAGAAGGACAAATCCTGGCGCTTATGTGTCGATTTCAAGGACCTCAACAAGGCTTGCCCAAAGGATCCCTTCCCCCTCCCCCGCATTGATCAAATTATCGATGCTACCGCAGGACACGAGTCATTGTGTTTCCTCGACGCATACGCCGGGTACCACCAAATGAAGATGGCGGAGTCCGACCAAGCCGCAACAACATTTATCACACCATACGACCCCTTCTGTTTCAACACAATGCCTTTTGGGCTAAAAAACGCCGGCGCAACATATCAGCGCATGATTCAGACATGTCTGGAGAAACAGATCGGCAAAATAGTAGAGGCAGACATAGATGATGTGGTCGTTAAAACCAAACACGTCGACTCTCTAATAGACGACTTGAGGGTCACATTCGACAACCTCCGAACATACGACATCAAGCTCAATCCAGAAAAATGCGTTTGGCGTACCAGCCGAAAAGCTCCTGGGCTTCATTGTCTCCAGTAGAGGAGTTGAAGCTAATCTGGCCAAAATCCGAGCTCTGTCATAGTTGGCTATCCCAACGAACCTCAAACAAATCCAGAAACTAACTGGATGTGTGGCGGCTCTAAGCCGCTTTATCTCCCGCTTAGGAGAAAAGGCATTACCCCTTTATCGCCTCCTTTGGCGCACCGAACACTTCGAGTGGACGGACGCTGCCACAGCCGGATTGGAAGAAATAAAAGCCATATTGGCAACCAACCCAATCCTACCGCGCCAAACATCGGTGAACCAATGCCGTTGTACATTGCGGCAACTCATCAAGTTGTAAGTGCAGTGCTCGTCATCGAATGAGAACCAGATGGACATAAATTCCCTCTTCAAAAACCGGTATACTATGTATCCACTGTCCTCACTCCATGCAAATCACGGTACCCACATTATCAAAAGATAGCCTATGCGGTATTCATGGCATCCCGGAAGCTGCGACACTACTTTCAAGGGTGTTCGATTACAGTAGCCTCGGAAGTGCCACTTAATGATATTATAAACAACCACGACGCTATGGGCCGGATTGCCAAATGGGCCATTGAGCTCCTCCCGTTCGACATAACATACAAACCTCGGCGAGCCATTAAACCGCAAGTATTGGCCGACTTTTCGCCGTATGGACGGAAGCCAAACTCCCTAAAGAGTACGGCGCATACTCCAATTGGATCATGCACTTCGACGGCTCCAAAATGCTGGCTGGTCTGGGGGCTGGCGTCGTCCTGACGTCCCCAACCGGAGATACAGTTCAATACGTACTGCAGATACTGTATACAGACTCCAACAACGCAGCCAAATACGAAGCCCTATTACATGGTCTTCGAATGGCAGTTTCCATGGGCATTCAACGCCTGGAGGTGCGTGGGGATTCGAACCTCGCAATATCCCAAATAAATGGAGACTTCGATGCCAAGGATCCGAAGATGGCGGCCTATCGAAACGCCGTCCTAAAGATGTCAGCTCAGTTCGAGGGGCTCAAATTTCACCATGTGGCTCGGGAAAACAATCAGGCGGCGGATATCCTCGCCCGCATCGGTGCAAAACGCGATGCGGTCCCCCCCCCCCCCAACATCTTTTTGGAGAGGTTGTTTAAGCCATCCGTGGTATGGGAAGGGGACACCGGTAACAATAGTCCGGACCCGGCCAAAATGCCCGATACCGAACACTCTGACATAATCGGAGGCTCTGCCACCGAAATAACACCTTCAGCCCACGTCATAATGGCCATCATTGCCCCGTGGACAGAACCATTCCTGGCCTACCTAACTAGGCAGGAACTCCCTGAGGACCAAAATGAGGCACACTGCATAGTGCGGCGATCTAAAAGCCTACAGGGTCCACGAGGGAGAGTTGTATAAAAAAAGCACTACCGGAGGCCTTCAAAGGTGCATCTCCGAAGAGGAAGGGCAGAAGCTTTTGGCAGAAATTCACGCCGGACTCGGCGGCCACCACGCCGCAGCCTGGGCCCTTGTAAGCAAGGCCTTCCGCACAGGGTTTTATTGGCCGACGGCCCGGGCAGGCGCACATGCCTTGGTCCAACGCTGCGCCGGTTGCCGTCTTTTTGCAAACCAAAGCCACATGCCACCCACCGCCCTCCAAACAATCCCCATCACCTGGCCCTTCGCGGTCTGGGGGCTTGACATGGTTGGACCCCTTAAGGGGGGAACCCATAAGAAAAAATACTTACTGGTCATGGTGGATAAATTCACCAAATGGATAGAAGCCAAACCTGTTAAAACAACCGAATCCGGACCGGTGATAGACTTCATATCCGGGGTTGTACATCGTTATGGCATCCCCCACAGCATCATCACTGACAACGGCACAAACTTCACGGACGACGAGGTAAAACTCTGGTGCAGCAACATGGGCATCAAGCTCGATTATGCTTCTGTCTATCACCCACAAACCAACGGCCAAGTTGAGCGAGCAAATGGTCTTATCATGAGCGGTATTAAACCCAGATTAGTGCGGTCCTTAGAGAAGTCTAACACGCACTGGGTAGAGGAGCTCGACTCCATACTCTGGGGGCTGCGGACCACGCCGAATCGTAGTACTGGATATACACCCTTCTTTATGGTGTATGGCGCAGAGGCAGTTTTGCCCTGCGACATAATTCATGACTCACCTCAAGTGTGCATGTACAAAGAAAGAGAAGCCGAGCTTGATCGGCAGGATAGTCTGGACACCCTAGAGGAGGAGCGCAACGTGGCAAAAGCCCGTTCCGCATTCTATCAGCAACAGGCTCGCAGATACCAAAGCAGAGAAGTACGGGCTAAAACTTATAACGTTGGCGAGTTAGTTCTACGCCTGCCAGAGAAGAAAAAGACCAAGCTCGAGCCCAAATGGGAAGGTCCCTTCATTATTGACCAAGTTCTGACTGGTGGAGCGTACCGTCTGCGGGATGCATCGAATAACCGACTTGAGCCGAACCCATGGAACGCAGCCAGGCTCCGAAGATTCTATGCCTAGCACCGGACTCTATGTTCGTCTCCTTCCTCTGTCCATTTTTTGCATATACATTATCTGTCTTTTTTCTCTTTCTTCCTTTTATTCTTTCTCACGGCCTTCAAGGGCCAACTTGTGCCTTGCTTGCACACTATAGATGCGCTAACTGCACTCATTATACCTGGGGGCTTCTTACACAAAAGCTTAATTATCTATCTGGGCTTCATGCCCAGCACATGTGTTATTCTTCCGCATGTACCTTTTCTTCGCCGTTATATGCATCGATATGACTTAAGTTTTGGCCAAGATGGGTTGCCTGGCTCTTGTATTTATGCCCTACGTTCCCGTTAATTCGGCTAGGGCATAAGGGGAGCACCTCTGCGATTGTTACTGCCGGGTCAGCCGGATGTGTACCTCAGACTGGGTGAAGCCGAAAGCTAGCGTTCTTAGGGGAATATTTTGTCGGTGAACAAAAGATGATTTTCATTTATTTTCCATATGTACCCTCAGATGTTTCTTTGCCTGCGTTTCCTCTCGCAGTCCGGACATGCACTTTAGGGCATGCGTACCCAGGGACAGGAACCCTTAACGGAACTATTCTCCCTGGAAGATGTTTCTTACTACCCATGTAATATAACAGAACTAGTTGGGCACTTGTCTGTTCAAGCACTAATGACCCCTACGTCTGGTCTCCACGCATACCCCGGTTCTTATATAACTGAGCGGGTATTCGGATACACTCCAGACTATCGGGTCCCGAGGTTGAAGCGAAAAGGTCCGCCATGACAAATGATTTACAATCCGGCTAGAAGGCATTATACATGTCACTTTAATTACATAGTCATGCAGATTGACTAAATTCCTCTTCTATACCATCCAACAGGTTGTCTAGCCTACAATCCTGTTGGGAATACTTTTGCGGCTAATTCTACTTGCCCATAGACTAAGCTAACGGGGATCTCTTTCCCATCGGGCCCCACAGGTCCGACCTCGGCCATGTGATTTGGGTCAGCCTTGGTATACCGCGTCTTCACCATGGCCCAGGCTTCCCTGGCACCTTGACGGCAGGTAGATATCTTCCATAATTGGAAGCGCTGCCGTGCTCCCTTGAGCTTCTCTGCAAGCTCTCCAATGCCTTCTGGCAGGGAGACGGATGGCGACAAGGCCTGAGCAATACCTTGCATCACCTGCTGAACTTGTTCGTGTAGTTGTGAGAGCTCAGATAGAAGATCACCCACAGACCCGGGCATCTCCTCCGCGGGACGACCCGTCAGCATACCTGCAGACATAACTCTGTTAGCCGACTTCTCTGCCGACCCCTTTTTTAAGGGTTCGTTCAAGCACTTACTGAAAATGCCACGTCGAAGCCGCTTATTCTCCTTCTCGGAGTCCGCAAGCTGGGCTCGAACATATTTTAGTTCCATGCTCAGCTTGTTATTGGCGTCTTGGAGATTGTTTTTCTCCTGCCTGACCTTAGTCAGCACGCGTTCGCCAGCCTTTAGCTGTCATACGGCACGCTGGTCCTCCAGATTCTCTCCGGATTCATCTGCAACATCTATTGTTAGACCTGCAGCCATGCCGCATGCTATATGGTACCTTTCATTCTTTGAAAGAAATGTTACCAGCTGGGGACTTTTTCGGTTCCTTCGACGTGGCAATAGCGGCCCGAAGTTGGGTCTTGCATTCCTCCAGCTCCTGTGACAGTCGAGTATTCTTCTCTGTAAGAACTTGCACAATAGATGATCCTTAAATCAGTTCTGCTAACTGTTTCAAGTCTCAGGGGCTACTGATACATATATTCGTCAGATTTTCTTACCCGTACATCCCTTACGTACTGGTCTGTGGCTCTGGCTAGACCATTTTGAGCAGCATGGAGATACGCCTCTCCAGAATTGAAGGCATCAAATGCCTCTGGTGAGAAGCAAGCGTCACGGAGTACGGCCCGGCGACGCCTATGATTCATGGCGCTCTCCACTTCTGAATTTGTAGCGGATAGTCTATCCGCATCCTTTGTAGGGGGAGTATCCGGCGTCCGCCCCATGTCGGCTTCCGCCTCTATGTCCGGTACTGGAGCCCGACTGGCGGAAGCATGATCGGTAGCCTCACCGGACATATTTCGGCGAGCGTTTTTTCTGTTAAAGAAACATGGATGTCATTACATTTTCAGAAAGACGACAACCATGGAGCGGGGTTTCTGTCATACCTCTGCGCCGGCGTCTCCGTCCTGACCGCCTTCCTTTTTGGTTTGCCCGGCCTCGGTGCCTCTTGTTGGCGAGTAGCTGTGGGTTTGGCATGGCGTCCCGAATGCCTTCCATGTAAAACACCATATGTATATGGTAGGTGAAGTGTCTAAAAGGGGATCCTAGTTTTTGGAGTTGGGATTTTTGGTTTTTCTTTCGTGCGATGCAGGGAGCAGTCCAGGATAGTCGGCCGTAATGGCCACCATGGCGTCATTACAGCTTAACTGATAGAACTGCCGGTCTATCAGCTCTACGAATATGTCCGGATCTTCTTCGAGTCCGGGACCGAGGGCCCAGTCAGGGTCCTCTGGTTGTGGAAATGGGCTGCTGACCTCCCTTATGGCTTTTCGCAGTTCCTGCCGCAAAATGGCAAGGTGAGTACCTACGACAAAGAAAGCGGGAAGAATGGGAGTAAGGAGATATAACTCACCCAGCTTGGAGAGTTGTACATGGAGAATCCATCCCATGGGTTGGTGCGGATGAACTCCTCTTCCTCTCCCTTGAACAACTCAGACAGAATTTTTGCTAAAGCAGCAGCGTTGTCCGGACCCTTACGCCCGCAAAGGGTGGCATCATCTTCCCCGTTAAAACACCACAGGGGGTGACCTCGATATTGAAGTGGCTGCACTCCCCGCATTATGCATATTGACATAACCTCGATTACTGTCAATCCTGATTGAGCTAGCGCTTTAATCCGGTTCATCAGGAAAAGGACTTCTCCATTATCTACCTCTTGGGGGCTCCGTGGGCGCCAACTTCGGCGTTTCTTCAGAGGGGCATTGTTGAACTCAGGAAGACCCCACGGAACAGGGTCCAGAAGGGGGACGTCCTCCATATAAAACCATTCCGAAGGCCAGTGTTCGGACGTCTTCTTCGGAGTACCGGACAGGTATGACGGTTTCGGTGATGCGCCATATTTCGGCTCCGCCCACTTGATAAAGTGACCCCTTATGTGTGCGGGGGACGAGGCAAAATAGCCTTTTCCACACCTCGAAATGAGCCTCGCAGCCCAAGAATAACTCGTAGAGGGAAACATAGCCAGCGATGTGTAATATGGAAGAAGGGGTGAAATTATGCAGTTGGAGGACGTAAAACTCTAGGAGCCCGCGGAGGAACGGATGAATTGGAAATCCGAGTCCCCTTAATAAGTAAGGAACAAGGCATACCCGCTCCCCCGTAGAGGGACTGGGGAAGCTCTCTGCTTGCTCCCCACCATTGTAGGTGGCGAGCCCGGCTCAAACGGGAACCATATAAGCTGGAGGGAGAAATTCGTTGGTATGCAGTTCGACTAATCGACTGTGTGGGACAGAACACCTCTCCCAATCACCGGGCTTAGGGCTACGGGGGCGAGAGGAGCTGCGGAGGTCGGCCATGCTGGAGTGGATCTTTCCGAAGCATGCTCCGGTGGATTCTCGCCGGGGGAGGATGGTGTGGATTGGATCTAAGAATCCCCATCCCTTTAATAGACAATTTATTTATCTGGTTAGGAGGGCGAATGTAAAAATGCCCTGGCTCCTCGTATTCATTCGACGCGTGGAAGATAGCCCTTATTGGGCGCATAAGCCAAGAGGTTCCACATTTATGGGGTCGGACACTGCTTAACAAACATTCGAAATTTGGAGAAGAACCCGCCTTGCAATGCCAAAGACAATACTGCGTGTTGGACTTGGCGTCATTGAAGCCTGGTTCGGGGGCTACTGAGGGAGTCCTGTATTAGGGGGTCTCCGGACAGCCGGACTATATCCTTTGGCCGGACTGTTGGACCATGAAGACACAAGATTGAAGACTTCGTCCCGTGTCCGGATGGGACTCTACTTGGCGTGGAAGGCAAGCTAGGCAATACGGATATGTATATCTCCTACTTTGTAATCGACCTTGTGTAACCCTAGCCCCCTACGGTGTCTATATAAACCGGAGGGTTTTAGTCCGTAGGACAACATGCAATCATACCATAGGCTAGCTTCTAGGGTTTAGTCTCTCCGTTCTCGAGGTAGATCAACTCTTGTACTACTCACATTATCAACAATAGTCAAGCAGGACGTAGGGTTTTACCTACATCAAGAGGGCCCGAACCTGGGTAAAACATCGTGTCCCCTCCCTCCTGTTGCCGTCCGCCTTAGACGCACAGTTCGGGACCCCCTACCCGAGATCCGCTGGTTTTGACACCGACAACGGTATTGCAATGCGTTGAAACAAGGCCTAGGGTTCATACTTTCACTAGTGCAAGTTCTCTCAACAACAATAACATAACTGGATCGTATAACTATCCCTCAACATGCAACAAAGAGTCACCCCAAAGTCACTAATAGCGGAGAACAAACAAAGAGATTATTGTAGGGTACGAAACCACCTCAAACTTATTCTTTCTTATCAATCTATTCAAGAGTCCGTAGTAAAATAACACGAAGCTATTCTTTCCGTTCAACCTATCCTAGAGTTCGTACTAGAATAACACCTTAAGCCACAAATCAACCAAAACCCTAATATCACCTAGATACTCCAATGTCACCTCAAGTATACGTGGGTATGATTGTACGATATGAATCACACAATCTCAGATTCATCTATTCAACCAACACAAATAACTTCAAAGAGTGCCCCAAAGTTTGTACCGTAGAATCAATATGAAAACGTGTGTCAAGCCGTATGCATAAGTTCACGAGGTCACGGAACTCGCAAGTTGATCACCAAAACATACATCAATTGTATCATGTGATATCCCATTGTCACCACAGATAAGCACATGCAAGACATACATCAAGTGTTCTTAAATCCTTAAAGACTCAATCAGATAAGATAACTTCAAAGGGAAAACTCAATCCATTACAAGAGAGTAGAGTGGGAGAAACAACATAAGATCCAATTGTAATAGCAAAGCTCGAGATACATCAAGATCGTGCCGAATCAAGATCACGAGAGAGAGAGAGAGAGATAAAACACATAGCTACTGGTACATACCCTCAGCCCCGAGGGTGAACTACTCCCTCCTCGTCATGGAGAGCACCGGGATGATGAAGATGGCCATCGGAGAGGGATTCCCCCCTCCGGCAGGGTACCGGAACGGGTCTAGATTGTTTTTCGGTGGCTACGGAGGCTTGCGGCGGCGGAACTCCCGATCTAGGTTTCTTTCTAGAAGTTTGGGGTTATATAAGAGGTTTTGGAGTCAGGAACAAGTCAGGGGGGTCTACGAGGTAGGGGGACGCGTCCAGGGGTAGGGCGCGCCCCCACCCTCGTGGTGGCCACGGGACTCTTCTGGCCCGTCTCCGGTACTCTGTGGGCTTCTTCTGGTCCAAAAATGATCTCCATGAAATTTCAGGTAAATTGGACTCCGTTTGGTTTTCCTTTTCCGCGATACTCAAAAACAAGGAAAAAACAGAAACTGGCACTGGGCTCTAGGTTAATAGGTTAGTCCCAAAAATCATATAAAATAGCATATAAATGCATATAAAACATTCAAGGTTGATAATATAATAGCACGGAACAATCAAAAATTATACATACGTTTGAGACGTATCAAGCATCCCCAAGCTTAATTCCTGCTCGTCCTCGAGTAGGTAAGTGATAAAAAACAGAATTTTTGATGTGGAATGCTACCTCACATATTTATCCATGTAATTCTCTTTATTGTGGCAAGAATATTCAGATCCGAAAGATTCAAGACAAAAGTTTGATTTGACATACAAATAATAATACTTCAAGCATACTAACAAAGCAATCATGTCTTCTCAAAATAACATGGCCAAAGAAAGCTATCCATACAAAATCATATAGTCTGGCTATGCTCTATCTTCATCACACAAAATATTTAAATCATGCACAACCCCGATGACAAGCCAAGCAATTGTTTCATACTTTTGATGTTCTCAAACTTTTTCAATCTTCACGCAATACATGGGCGTGAGCCATGGACATAGCACTATAGGTGGAATAAAATGGTGGTTGTGGAGAAAAAAAGGAGAAGTCAGTCTCACATCAATGATACGTCTCCAACGTATCTATAATTTTTGATTGTTCCATGCTATTATATTATCAACTTTGGATGTTTATGGGCTTTATTATACACTTTTATATTATTTTTAGGACTAACCTATTAACCCAGAGCCCAGTGCCAGTTTCTGTTTTTTTCCTTGTTTTAGAGTATCGTAGAAAAGGAAAATCAAACGGAGTCCAATTGACCTGAAACTTCACGGAACTTATATTTGGAAGGAAAGCAACCCGGGAGACTTGGAGTCCATGTAAGGGAAGCTTCGAGGAGGCCACGAGGTAGGGGGCGCGCCCACCCCCCTGGGCGCACCCTCCAGCCTCGTGGGCCCCTCGTGGCCCCCTTGACGTACTTCTTCCGCATATATATCTCCATATACCCTAAAAACATCCGGGAGCACAATAGATCGGGAGTTCCGTCGCCAAAAGCCTTCGTAGCCACCGAAAGCCAATCTAGACCCGTTCTGGCACCCTGCCGGAGGGGGAATCCCTCTCCGGTGGCCATCTTCATCATCCCGATGCTCTCCATGACGAGGAGGGAGTCGTTCTCCCTCGGGGCCGAGGGTATGTACCAGTAGCTATGCGTTTGATCTCTCTCTCTCTCTCGTGTTCTTGAGGTGATACGATCTTGATGTATCGCGAGCTTTGCTATTATAGTTGGATCTTATGATGTTTTCTCCCCCCTCTACTCTCTCATAATGGATTGAGTTTTCCCTTTGAAGTTATCTTTTCAGATTGAGTCTTTAAAGATTTGAGAACACTTGATGTATGTCTTGCCATGCGTATCTGTGGTGACAACGGGATATCACGTGATTCACTTGATGTATGTTTTGGTGATCAACTTGCGGGTTCCGCCCATGAACCTATGCATAGGGGTTGGCACACATTTTCATCGTGATTCTCCGGTAGGAACTTTGGGGCAGTCTTTGAGGTTCTATGTGTTGGTTGAATAGATGAATCTGAGATTGTGCGATGCATATCGTATAATCATACCCACGGATACTTGAGGTGACATTGGAGTATCTAGGTGATATTAGGGTTTTGGTTGATGTGTGTCTTAAGGTGTTATTCTAGTACGAACTCTAGGGCTGTTTGTGACACTTATAGGAATAGCCCAACTGATTGATTGGAAAGAACAACTTTGAGGTGGTTTCTTACCCTGCCATAATATCTTCGTTTGTTCTCCGCTATTGGTGACTTTGGAGTGACTCTTTGTTGCATGTCGAGGGATAGTTATGTGATCCAATTATGTTATTATTGTTGAGAGAACTTGCACTAGTGAAAGTATGAACCCTAGGCCTTGTTTCAATGCATTGCAATACCGTTTACGCTCACTTTTATCATTAGTTACCTTGCTGTTTTTATATTTTCAGATTACAAAAACCATTATCTACTATCCATATACCACTTCTATCACCATCTCTTCGCTGAACTAGTGCACCTATACAATTTACCATTGTATTGGGTGTGTTGGGGACACAAGAGACTCTTTGTTATTTGGTTGCAGGGTTGCTTGAGAGAGACCATTTTCATCCTACGCCTCCTATGGATTGATAAACCTTAGGTCATCCACTTGAGGGAAATTTGCTAGTGTCCTACAAACCTCTGCACTTGGAGGCCCAACAACGTCTTCAAGAAGAAGGTTGTGTAGTAGACATGAAGCTTGAGTATTCTATAGTCTCACCTAAATAGCTTGGCGTAATCATGGTCATAGCTGTTTCCTGTGTGAAATTGTTATCCGCTCACAATTCCACACAACATACGAGCCGGAAGCATAAAGTGTAAAGCCTGGGGTGCCTAATGAGTTTAGTTTATAAAGGAAAAACTATAAAAAAATGGAATTGAGTTTGTCTCATACGCTTCACCTTTTTAATATCTTTCGTGAGTATGATGGAAAGGATAATTGTGCTCAAGTGCTAGAAGAAAAAATCTATAAAATGTTTGGCGCTAAATATTTGAATGATGAGCATGATTGCAATGTTGTTAGTATGAATTCCTTGAATATCCATGATGCTAATGATATGCAAAGCCACAAGCTTGGGGAAGCTATGTTTGATGAAGATGATATTTTTTGTCCCCCAAGTTTTGATGAGCAAATTTATTATGATGAAAACATGCCTCCTATCT